>NC_090736.1:70862420-70874920 GCF_036898095.1 Palaemon carinicauda
GAAAGAAGGAATAGATTAACTTTGAAAATATTTAATATTGCCAAATTTATATAAGAATTCAGCAAGATTTTGATATGATGTCAGCAACATTATTATTATTATTATTATTATTATTATTATTATTATTATTATTATTATTATTATTATTATTATTATTATTATTATTATTATTATTATTATTTGTTAAGCCACAGCCCTAGTTGGAAAAGCAGAATGCTATAAGTCTAAGGGCTCTAACACGGTAAATAACCTAATGAGGAAAAGAAATAACGAAATAAATAAACTACAAGAGAAGTAAAGGACAATCAGAATAACATATTTCATGAACAGTGACAACATTAGAATAGATTTTTATAAATAAACTATAAGAAGAGACTAATATCAGCCTGTTGAACGCACAAACATTCGCTGCAAGACATCAGCATAATTTAGATAAGACATCAGCAGGAGAATAACATCAAAGAAAATGTCACTTAGAATTATCTACATAGAAAGTAGAGGATACTGTTGATTGGCCATTATAGAGGGAGATCACTTCACATCTCAGTGAGATTTGAACGGTGATATATGGGGAAATCTATGAGCAAATGAGAGTCGAGTAAAGCGAAATAGGGAAGGCAATTGAAGGGGTGATGCTTTTGAAGAATAAAGTAGACAGGGACATTGTGAAAGGGGAAAATAATTGGGGTGATGGAATTGGAAGGACGAATTTGAGCAAGAAATCGAGCCAAATAAAAAAGATTTGTTCTCGAAGCGAGGTCATTGCAGTATGGCATGTTAATGAGGAAATGGACGTTAGATTGCAATAATCAAATAAAGAGACGTTTTAATAGTGTCAGTGCAGTGAATTTATTGAAGAACTCTTGAAATTATATGACTGGAAGTCACCGGATGATTTCATGTTAATGGAAAAATTTTCGTGGAAGTATCTGTTAATCATATATTGGAAATTGTAACGCTTAGGACAATCAAAAGTTTTATGGGTACAAGGCAAAATTAGTATAAGTATAGGACAGAATCTGCTATGAATAGGTAATTTAGTGGGTTGCCAAATTTTGTAATATATGTATAATGCATGCATGAATAAAAAATATATATGACAATATTTCCAGAAATGTGCTTCAGTACAAATCGTTTCAATCAAATTTAAGGAAGTTTTAAACAAAATTTCACCATAATTCTAATTTCGTGTTTGCTATTTGTCATAACAAACAAGAGAAAGCATTAGAGATATTTTGCTTGAGCAAACAATGATTTTAAATTTATCATTTTGAATAGTAATTACACATTGCTCTTCCAGTTATTTTTCGGTTACCTGTCTCTAAACAGAGATGTATCGCAGATATATTTCCCTTTTACTATAATCATAATCCTTTAATTCCTCATAGAGAATTCCATCAGCAGAATATAGTTAGATTTAGCTTTCCTATGTACCCTCTTAATAAAAAAGCTTGGATATTCTTGTTCCATAAGGCAGTGGCGATTAGATTTTACAAAGATGCCATGTAATAGGATTAAAGGAATGTTGGTAAGAAGAAAATGTTTATGAACTGGAAGGTATTGACCATTGCAAGTATTTTATAATTATTTCATTTACAAACTTGAGTGTGTAAGTCCCATAAGTCTTACTCCCATAAAGAAAAATATAAAGTATCCATTCCCTTGTTTACTTTGAAATAGCACACCCCTATCATTCATACAGTCAAGTGTATGACTGTTTACTTGAAACAAATGTACAAATATTCCACTCCCCTTTTCCTGTGGAACAAAGATATCATTAATCCCTTCACCCATTCGCTTAAACGCATTTCATTGGACATAATCTTACACAGCCCCAGAACCAATCAGTTGCACAATATAACAATACTACAATGTCACTTTTCATCCATTTAACTACACTGTTAAAAATGTGCTTTACGAATACTGTAAATGTCTGGCAACATTTATTCCATGATATTTAGCGTTTTAAAAACGGATATATTGACATAAAAGGTTGATATTACGGTCACCAACCCGTAAAAAATAAACTAAGGTAAAATTACGGTCGCCTTTATTTTACTGAAATATGGTTGAGAACAGTATATTTTTACGGATAATTCCCGATGAAAATAACTGTTTTTTTTCCTAATAGTGTATTGTTTTTCTTTATTCTATATTAAATGACTATTATATTTTCAACTTTCTTTTATGTTTATATTTTGAAATAGATAAAACCATTTTACTCTTTTTTCCTGTCTGATATATACATCTCTTCAAAACTCTTGCTCCATTGACACATGATAATGTTCAATGCAGACATCATTGCTTCATTTGCCTCTGTAAACATTTCTTATCAACCTTTCTTTCTATACTTAATTCTTTTCAATAAGAAATTTGTTTGAAAGGAGAGTTTTTGCTCGAATTCCTTTTAAATATATAGCAATGTCTGTATTTTACGTCTACGTGGTATTCGTCTCTTTCTTGCAATTACAAATAAAATCAACGCCCATTTCTGCTTCACTAAATCATATTTCATCATCAAGCCTTGAACCATCCATTCATACCCAATTACTGAACGTTTGCTATTCGATTTAAAACAGTTAGCGACTTTCAAAATATCAAACTAAAAATCACCTCCCATTCTCCATGTTCTTTCGCTTATCATTACATTGATAACTAATCCGGACACATACTCTGCATTAACACAAAATCTGATAATTTTTTCATTCTTTATATACTTTCATAAAGTCTTCCTTTGCCTCTCATTTTTATATCAATCAAGTCTTTCTGAACCTCTTTTTAATCTTATTCAATGTAGTATCTCCAAATGTACGTATCATGCAATCTCTTCCTCAAATATGTTTCGTTTTGTTTTTTGCAATCTCTTCCTCAAACGTTTTTTAACAGTTGCAATCTCTTCCTCAAAGGTTTTTTTTTTTTTTAGTTACAATCTCTTCCTCAAATGTTTTTTTTTTTTTTTTTTTTTTTTTTTTGCAGTTGCAATCTCTTCCTCTTACGTTTTTTTTTTACAGTTCATGACCCAGCATAGCTCCTTTTTATCTTTCCAAATCAAGGTTTACATGTTTCATAGATTCCCATTCTATGAAACAATCATTTTCCTTTTCGTGAATCCTCTGTCAGCCTTATGCGTCTATCATTACAGTGTTTTTCTTCCATTGCACTCAGTTTAAACCAAACCATCCCTCAGAGGAGGGTGCACTGTGGGCATTAATGAAAGGTCTTTGCAGCGCTCTTTCGGCATCCTAGCTGCACTCATTTTCTAGCCTTCTCTTATTTGTTCGTTTCTACTTACTTTCTTTCATTTTGCTGTCGAACCTCTTAAACTATACTTCATTGACCAACTGCAGGTCCTCTTCCCCCGTTGCACAAAAGCGCTGAATGGTCTCCCTAGCCCCAGTATGGGGTCTTCTGGCTCAAATTCATAAATCCACTTAAAAAACTAAAATCTGGATTAACCTATTTGCATTATTTCACCTCTTTTGTCCTTCTCATACTGCACGTCAGACTCGCTTATTGTTTTTCCATTCCAGTGTCTTACAGAGGCCTACTGGTTACAGTAAGTACCTAAACATCCAGCGTTCTTCTCGTATAAACTTCTACCAAAAAAATTTTATGTAATATATAGTTAGACATAGGAATTCTTGGTACACCTCACTGAGCAAGAGCGCACAGGCACACCCTACTGCGCGGCGAGTTCTTGAGTTTACCCCGGCTCCTACCTTTGCCAGCTCTCCCTACACTAGCTTCTTGGTTACTCACCGGGAATTAAGGTGTGACAGGGTACACTTCCTCGGAGCAAGGTGTACCAGGGATTCCTGTGTCCAATCGTACCACATCCAAAACCTTAAACGTCGATGCATTCCAGCAAAATGTGTACGAAGAATGAAACTGGAACCCAGTATATCAAAATTAATGGTTATTATATAAGGACGAAAATTTTATTTATTCAACAGCATCCAACAAGAACAATAAACAGATAGCGATTTGTCTCAAGTGTTAAGATTCATATGTAATTCAGGGAGAACTTCCTTCCCTAAGGGTTTCACAAGAAGCGAGTTTTCACCTGCTTCCCGACCCAGTCGGTGACGTAATTGATAGATTTTAATTCAAATTATCCCTAATTAGTCAATATGGATGAAAATCAATTCAATATTGTGCTCAAAGAGAATAAAATTTCTACCTCATAGTAAGCATATTGCCAAAATTAGCTAAGAGAACGGAAAGATTTAGTTAAGACGACATCAAGAATTAGAGAATGTATCTCTATTTGTAATGACTTGGCCAACATTGCTCAGATAATATCAATTAATATATTATAGACTGATCTGACGCGTGATTGTATGTATATATATATATATATATATATATATATATATATATATATATATATATATATATATATATATATATATATATATATATATATATATGTGTGTGTGTGTGTGTGTGTGTGTGTGTGTGTGTGTAAGTGTGTGTGTGTATTTATATGTATATGTAAAAATGTGTATAATACTATTATTATTATTATTATTATTATTATTATTATTATTATTATCCTCATCAAAATATCTTACTATTCATTTTGATCAGAACCCTCTTCTGGTTTTCACTGCCCTTTTTTCCCAACAGTGATTTTGGGCGACGAGCAAGAGTACCGACTGACCCGATATCTTATGGCCAATTACGACCCCTCAGTCAGGCCTGCCAAAAACTCGTCCGAAGCCCTCAGCCTTCGGCTTGTCCCTCCACAGCATCATCGATGTGGTAAGTAGTATTGTCTGTCTTTATTCCTTTTCAAAAAGAATAAATTTAGTATTATAGACTATGTATTGATACTAGATGATCTATTATTTAGTCGATAAGATGGACTACCCGTAATAGGTGTCAGTTTCCGAGATATTTTTGTTTCTCAAATGTGCAGTTCTTCCCTCTTTTCATCATCATCATTATTTATTTTTGGACAACAGTGTTGGTGTATTACATTTTGAATCTTTCTTGAATTACTTTTTACTAGACGTCTTCTGTGAGTTTATTTTTCTTATCAAAAGTTTATACGTTTTAGCCTATTTTAGTTCACGTTTCCACATCCATTTAAGCTTACGGTGGTATATTCCTGACATTGAGGTTTTCACAAAAGACATTGATGTATGTTCGAATTATTTAAGTCAAGCTTTTAAAACATTACAACATTGACTTGTTCTTGATGAAACTTTTCTACTTGGAGAGCAGTGGACGGTGGATTTTTCTTTAATGTATTGAGTTTGATTAGGCTGGAATTCCACGCTTAAGTAGATCCAAGGAATAAAAAAACAAGACATTAGTTGAGTTTTGTATTGAAAGAAGAAACAGATTAACCTTTGAAAATATTCCATATTGCCAGTTTTAGGGATGACATCAGCAAGATTTAGATAAGATGTCAGCAAGATTTAGATAAGATGTCAGTAAGATGATGATGATTATTATTATTATTATTATTATTATTATTATTATTATTATTATTATTATTATTATTATTATTATTACCTCGGCCGAGGACGATATATTTTCACCTGCATTTATCTATTTATTTATTCTTTGTCTATTAACAGGAGTATGTGAAAACTTCTTGCTAGATTTTCTTTGAATTTTAACAACAGATAGATATTATGCTCAGGAGGAACACATTCTATTTTGGAGATCATCCGGATCATGATCGTGATTCTAGTTATTATTATTATTATTATTATTATTAATATTATTATTATTATTATTATTATTATTATTATTATTATTATTATTAGCCGTGCTACAAACCTAATTGGAAAGGGGAAAGCCGCGTCCGTAGATTTAAGTAAAGCGTTGCCAATCTTCATTAGCGGAGGTCTGAAATCTCTAATTGCTCTTTCTACTTTTATTATTATTATTATTATTATTATTATTATTATTATTATTATTATTATTATTATTGTGGTTGTTGTTATTATTATTATTATTATTATTATTATTATTATTATTATTATTATTATTATTATTATTAGCTAAGCTACAACTAATTGCTACATGCCCAAGGGCTCAAACAGAGAAAAATAGTCCAGTGAGAAAGGAATTTACTAAACTATATTAGAAGTAATAAAGAATTATTATGAAATATCTCAAGAGCAGTAAAAGCGTTAACAGAGATCTGTCATATATAAACTATGAAGAGAGACTCAGGTCAGCCTGTTCAACATAAAAACATTCACTCAAGTTTGGATTTCTGAAGTTTCACTAATTCAACTGTCGAAGTAATGAGTAATATTTAGCATTATATTTATGACCTATAGATTTATATAGCATTTTATCAATATGTTAAAATGTTATTGACTGCTAATTTTCTTTGGCAAATAAAGGAAAAACCCGAAATATTACTGACATTAATATTTTGTATATCACTCACCTCTTTTGCAGTTCTGTATTAACTCTTACTAAGACCCATAGGCTTCTAACTTCGTTGGGGCTCTCGAAATCTGACAACGCTTCCCCCTCCCTTCATGCTCTCCTTTCGTACAAATTATTACATTGATATTACAAATGAAGTTTTATTATTTAACACTAAATAAGAAAAAAGCTGTATAAGCCCAAGGTCTTGCAGGGTCCCCAGGCTTCAGCCTAGCAAGCCTTAAGGATAACTAATCACTCATTTATTTTATTTGTTTATTGCAAGTAAGTTTTGTTTTTCAAGTGATATTAACCTGTCTGGATACCAACCCTTTATTGAGACTTTTATCTTCTATATGTGGTTATTAAAAACTCCTCATTGTATTTCTTCTGGCAATGCTAATTATTATCCAGATGGTTCCTGTAAAACTTTTTGTTCAACTGCATGTTTCTCTAATTACTTAGATAGCCAAAATACTGTTCCTTTTACTATGAATTCAAAAGTTTTCCTTGTATGATAAAGAGGGCACTGATAGTTCTTTGTGACCTACTTTCTGTTGTCATATTAACTATAGCTTTACCGCTTATAAGTTTTACCCCTTTATTCACTAGTTTTTTTGTTTAGTCAGTCTATTTACCATATATTTGTTATTCAAATCGAAAGTCTTTCAACAAACTATTTGAAGATGTGTCAACCTTTTGCTTGTCAAGAAAGTCATGTAAATGAAAAAGGAAATGTTATATAGGATGTGTAAATATTCTCTCAAACGAGACTAAAACATTGTATCGTTTATCGCGGTAGATCTGGGACTTTTTTTTTTTTTTTATGAAAGTTTTAACTTTTTATTTTGAAATATTGATCCAAGTTTGGTGAATATGAAGGTTACTTCTTCAATTATTAATAGCAAGCTGTATGATTTAAAATAATTTAATTTATTTGGCCTTCTATATTGTTAGCCATAAAATCATCATTTCTTAAATTGAGAACAGCATAAATATATTTTCGCTATTGAGGTGACAGACAGAGAAACAGAGAGACAGACAGAGACTCTTACCAAAACAAAGTTACAGTATCTTCGCATCGTGAACACCATTAAACGACTGGAGAATAAAGACAATTGTTTGTTCTAGCAAAACACAGAAGGATCAAGAAATGTGTGTCCGAAGGATTAACCTTAATATCATGTTATAAACAGCGTTATTTCCTTGGATGCGCAGCGCGAACAAAACCTATTTTGGGAAGTAAGTTTGACTTAAAGACGATACTGGAGCACAATCAGATTGCTGTCTTTCCTGTATATCTTAAAGGAACATGCCAATTCAGCAAGATTCTTTAAGCGAGGTGTTTGGGCTTGGAAAAAATACTTGGAAATATTTTATTTTATTAATATAAAAGAAAAAGTGGCATTATATTTTGTATTTCTTGATATAATTCTGGAGAAGAACATAGTTTTTAATTAGAAAATAGTGCCGTTTAATGGTTAGGCCATGGTCTAAAATATACTTACTAAACAATATCAGAAACAATATAGTAGTTATAAATGATTCCCAAGGTTTACTTGATCCATATGAAAATTTTTACTAATTTACATATGACGCTAACAGGTGTTGTTCTGTTGCTTCAGATGAAGAAATCTCCTGTAAATTAAAGTTAAAGGTGAGGTGTCCTCCTTTAAAGCACTAAGTAACCCACTGTTTTCGTCTTGATGTACAAAAGGATATCTCAGAATATTATTCGTGAAGAAATACTCTCATAGCTGGTTGACTTGAATTATAGAAAAAAACTCCGCCCCAGCATTCAAGTCTGAATAAAAACAGGACATTAAAACTTATTTTACTTTATATTTTACTCTTTTTTTATTTGGTTCTCTTTTGCCCAAATTTCCTACTACAGGGACTGTATTATTTAAGAATTGTACTGCGTACTTTATTTTGATGAGCAAATCCACACTGTTATAACGCTAGAAAAATGAAAAAGACCTCAGTTCCATTTAGGAAAAACTTTATAACTCTTATAAAGTAAGAGTTTGTTTCCCAATCTTGGAGCTGTATATTTGAAGGCTGAGCTGCGTCTTGACCTCTATCACTTGAAATCCTCCTTAGCCATAGTCCAGCTGCAAAGAGTTGAAATCTGCCTGTGATTAGCGGCGTTGTCATGTTTCTTATGGCAGTGCCACTAAAAAATTCAATTGTCCCCATCTCTATGAACAGCAATGAATTGGCATAAGAAAATATGCCCGTAGTCTGATCGGATTCCTTGAAGCTAAATCATCAGCCATGACATTCCCATGGCAGCAGATCGATCCCAGCCCGACCACAGTGGTGGGTTGGGTATGCCTGGCTGACGTTCTGGTGAGCATCATCTATTCTGATGAAACTGGAACCGAAATCAGACCCCTTTTATCATCATCTCCTCGTACGCCTATTGACGCAAAGGGCCTCCATTAACGCTAAAGGCCTCATTTTCATCATAAAAGACACATTTTATACAAACAGTTTAAAACTATGCGCCTGTGCAAGGACAGTGAAAAAGAGATAACCTCATTTGAATCTAAAATACTGTTTATGAAAAATACTTCCTGACGGGAAATAAGGAATAAATACCATCAAATTCTCTCATTGTTAGGGTTATATCTCTACGAGCAACAAACCCACTGCATAGATTAGGCAATTAGTAGGATGAAACTTAAAAATCGTAATTGGCAGGCCCTTTTTAGGGGAAGATCTCTACAACGGGAATCAAGAAATAAACGTTATATAGGGGTATGTTAAGGCTACTGAATTAGAAACAATATTCCTGTGAATGTTTAACATCAGTGGGGGGAAACGCACGCAGTAGAAGACTCTCTCTCTCTCTCTCTCTCTCTCTCTCTCTCTCTCTCTCTCTCTCTCTCTCTCTCTCTCTCTCTCTCTCTCTCTCTCTCTCATTTGCATCATTCCTCAAGGACTACAGAAACGAAATACTAGAATTAACAACCAAACTATTTAGTCTCTCTCTCTCTCTCTCTCTCTCTCTCTCTCTCTCTCTCTCTCTCTCTCTCTCTCTCTCTCTCTCTCTCTCTCTCTCTCTCATAAACACACACACATATACATATTTAAATTAAGAGGCATATTTCCTAAGTTCCGTTACACTCTTTTTTTATATTTAACATTAATATCGTAAAGTAACTACTTCCGTAGAAAGCAATTTTGACAACGTCCTCCGAGAAACGCCATTAAAAACCAGTCCCCAGCCATGTAAAACTCAGAGAACAGGTGTAACTGTGGAAATAGTGAATGGAATAGAGGAAATTTAGATCAACTACTGAATCTCTCTCATGCGGTTGAAAATTACATAATGAAGTCACAATTTGCTAAAAATGTTTCAGTGTTAATAGTGTTTTGTGACAAAAGTCCCAATTCTAAGAGGGTTTCAGGCTCAATAATTTCAACTTAAGAAAGTTTAATTTAAAAGTGCTTGAATTTTAAGATGATTACGTGAGAAAAAGTTACAATTGTAAGATGGTTTTCGGCCAAAAAAGTTGTAAGATGGTTTCATGTTATAATTTCTAAATCTATGAGGGTTACATGCCTAACCATTTCGGTGTTAAAATGTTTCCAAGCCAAGAAATTCAAATCTTCAGAGGTTTTTCTCGCTAAAGAGTTCCAATTATGAGTCGGCTTCCGATCTTAATAGGGTTCAGTTCCGAGAGGGTTTCGGGCCAAAACAATCATTATAAATTATCCCAATTCGAGAAGTTTCGTGCTAAATTGATAAAATTTCAAGAGCGGTTCAATCCGAAAAAGAATCATTCTAAGTAGGTTCTAAGTTAAAGAATCCTATTCTGAAGGGTTTTTCACATCTAACAGATGTAATTCCTAGAGGGTTTTATTCCAATAGGATATAATTCTAAGAGTTTTTCATTGCAAGATTCTCCATTTCAGTGAGTTTCATATGAAATGCCTGGTCCAGAGCACATTTCTCTATATTTTCCCCAGAAGCTTTTAGAAATGTTTTTGCGCCTGATTTATAACAGGGTTGGTAATTCATGGCCTTTGTCAGTGACCATAATTCTGTCCCGATTTTTACAGCTGCCTTTACTGTGCATGAAGTTATAAAGACAAGTTATGGCTTTAGAAAGAAAGTGGGAATAGAATGGACTAATTGAAAAAGATATAAATAGTATGAGATTATTCTTTTTTCGTTCCCTTATAAAAAATTAGAATGGATTACTTATTTTAATGACAATGTTAATATTTGAGCTTTTGATCAAATCTTGGCTCCGTGTGAGTTTATATGAGATGTGCGTATAGAAAATAAACCTATGTTATGTAAACAATTTACATGGAGAAATAGCACACCATATCTACAGATGTTATTTGAATGCCTCAAAATTTCTATGATATTTAGCGAGAAATTGGTTTGACTATTCACTTCTATATGGAATAAGTATTGTACCTTACGGTATTCTGAATTTACCTTCCTTAAGAAGAACACCATTTTTCTGCTGAACTCATGCAAAAACACATTCTTAACACTTTTCACAAAATGAAAATCTCTCGTCAATGGGAAATAACACTTCTTTGTTATAAATTATCTAAATAGAAATTTTACATACTAAAATTAAAACAAAATTTACAGGTAAGAAAGTAATGAATGAAATCTTATACTGTAAAAATTGCTGATATTGAATGATGTTGGACATAGTTATATCAAATGTTTAGCCTCGAATAGGCTAAGCTTCATATGTATTACCATTGAGCTACGATATATGTATATATATATATATATATATATTATATATATATATATATATATATATATATATATATATATATATATATATACACACACACACACACACATATATATATATATATATATATATATATATATATATATATATATATATATATATATATATATATATATATATATATCCATCCATATACCAAAGGCACTTCCCCCAACTTTAGGGGGTAGCCGACAACAACAAGAAACAAAACAAAAAAGGGGACCTCTACTCTCTACGTTCCTCCAGCCTAACTAGGGACTCAGCCGAGTTCAACTGGTACTACTAGGGTGCCACAGCCCAACCTCCCACATTTCCACCACAGATGAAGCTTCATACTGCTGAGTCCCCTACTGCTGCTACCTCCGCGGTCATCTAAGGTACCGGAGGAAGCAGCAGGGCCTACCGGAACTGCGTCACAATCGCTCGCCATTCATTCCTATTTCTCGCACGCTCTTTTGCCTCTCTCACATCTATCCTCCTATCACCCAGAGCTTTCTTCACACCATCCATCCACCCAAACCTTGGCCTTCCTCTTGTACTTCTCCCATCAACTCTTGCATTCATCACCTTCTTTAGCAGACAGCCATTTTCCATTCTCTCAACATGGCCAAACCACCTCAACACATTCATATCCACTCTAGCCGCTAACTCATTTCTTACACCCGTTCTCACCCTCACCACTTCGTTCCTAACCCTATCTACTCGAGATACACCAGCCATACTCCTCAGACACTTCATCTCAAACACATTTAATTTCTGTCTCTCCATCACTTTCATTCCCCACAACTCCGATCCATACATCACAGTTGGTACAATCACTTTCTCATATAGGACTCTCTTTACATTCATGCCCAACCCTCTATTTTTTACTACTCCCTTAACTGCCCCCAACACTTTGCAACCTTCATTCACTCTCTGACGTACATCTGCTTCCACT
Source organism: Palaemon carinicauda (assembly GCF_036898095.1). Taxonomy (NCBI): domain Eukaryota; kingdom Metazoa; phylum Arthropoda; class Malacostraca; order Decapoda; family Palaemonidae; genus Palaemon; species Palaemon carinicauda. The sequence goes on from NC_090736.1 coordinate 70,874,529, forward strand.
CCACCATTTCCTGCAACAACAGACCCCAAGTACTTAAACTGATCCACCTCCTCAAGTAACTCTCCATTCAACATGACATTCAACCTTGCACTACCTTCCCTTCTCGTACATCTCATAACCTTCCTTTTACCCACATTAACTCTCAACTTCCTTCTCTCACACACCCTTCCAAATTCTGTCACTAGTCGGTCAAGCTTCTCTTCTGTGTCTGCTACCAGTACAGTATCATCCGCAAACAACAACTGATTTACCTCCCATTCATGATCATTCTCGCCTACCAGTTTTAATCCTCGTCCAATCACTCGAGCATTCACCTCTCTCACCACTCCATCAACATACAAGTTAAACAACTGCGGCGACATCACACATCCCTGTCTCAGCCCCACTCTGTG
>NC_090736.1:70884920-70887420 GCF_036898095.1 Palaemon carinicauda
TAGTCTATAGATATATACAGTATATTATGTATTATATATACGATATGTTTTCAATATATATATATATATATATATATATATATATATATATATATATATATATATATATATATATATATATATATATATATATATATATATATATATATATATATATATATATATGTGTGTGTGTGTGTGTGTGTGTGTGTGTGTGGTTGTGTGTGTGTGCATACAGTGTATGTACACACATTTTATATATATATATATATATATATATATATATATATATATATATATATATATATATATATGTGTGTGTGTGTGTGTGTGTGTGTGTGTGTATGTGTGTGTGTATACAGAGAGAGAGAGAGAGAGAGAGAGAGAGAGATTACTTTCGTAATCAAACTTATTTCATTTAAGTAGTGTCAATATGAGAGCCTCTCACTAATTATCTCAATCCCTGATATCTCGCAAGACGAAAAGAACCAGATCCTGACGACGAATTGCTGGTTGACCCAGATTTGGACTGACGCCCACCTGACCTGGAATGCCACGGACTTCTGCGGCATCCACGTCATCAGATTCCCATTCCAGAGAGTCTGGAAGCCTGACATCATCCTCTATAACCAGTAAGCCTTTTTTTTCGTTTTGGTTACGTGTGAATACTTGAATACCCTTACAAACAATCTAATAAAATTATGCTTTAGTTTATTGGTCCTTAGACTTTATGGACCATAGACCCCTTCACGGAGTCCTTGACCCTTCATCTACCCTTCTTACCCCCGGCATGAATAGATAAACAAATAAGTATTTAAAGATAAAAGCAATGATACAAAAAATGTATTTGTTTATATGGTAGAAATTTCTTCGCCCTTTTTTTCTCTATTTTTATCGGAAATATTATTTTTATTTCCATTCTTCAATGTCTTACCTCTCTCCATGTATTTTACATTTTTATGTATATACAATTAACAAAATTGATAATATCAATAATGGGAGAAATGTAATTGATGAACATCAGCAACAATATTTCTATTGTGGGTTGAATATTAATAAGTTTAATTCATTAGGTAGTACACTGTCCAAAGAAGCTAATGTTCGTCTGCTTCTTGTATTTGCATTACCATGGCTAAATGCAGCACCAATGTCAACCATCAAGATGTAATTTTTTTTATGATTTTATGTACTGTTATTTCTTATTGTAATGTCAGGCTCTAAGTCAAATGTTTAGCCGACACCACTTTGACCTCCGGGTCATAAGCGGCCCTCCTAGATAGTCCCATCGATCCAATTTTAGTGGGGTCCATATCGACCACTTTGGTGACCTCCTGCTTTAGTTGAACATCATCTGCTAGGTTGATATAAGACCTGATAATAATTAATTGGGTATTTTATTGATTTTATTATCTTATGTAATCTAGTGATAAATGAGCTGATGGTACGTATACAGGTAAACATGGAATGTGTAATGTAGGACTCATTAAAGGGATACTTTCATTCTACATTTTTTCGAGGTAATTTTTTCCCTTTGCCTCATATTCACTCTTTTTGAACATGGCAGGAATAATTGGGAAGGAGAGCCGTTCTATTACCAATTCCTCAAGCTCAAGAGCATTCGGTGCTATTGCTACTTCTAGGTGAGATTGCTTTTGGGTTAAACTGTTAAATACAAGGAACATTAAGAGAGAGAAAGAGAGAGAGAGAGAGAGAGAGAGAGAGAGAGAGAGAGAGAGAGAGAGAGAGAGAGAGAGAGAGTCTTTTTAAGCATAGCAATTTACATCATTCAATGTAATTCTAATGCTAATATATAAGGATTGAGGTGGCCTGGTGGTAGCGGCCTTGCCTGGTGATTGCAAGACTAGTGTTCGAGGCCCGTCAAACTCGCTAGTTCCTTTGGTCGCTGCAACCTCACCCTCCTTGTGAGCTGAGGATGGGATGTTTGGGTAGAGCCTATAGGTCTACCTGCGGAATCATCAACAGCCATTACCTGGTCCTCCTTGGTCCTATCTTGAGTGGAGAGGGGGCTTTAGCGCTGGTCATATGTATATGGTCCTTCTCTGGGGCATGTCCTGTTTGATAGGGCAATGTCACTGTCTTTTGTCGCTGCTAATCATGGGCGGCCTTTAAAGCCTTTAAAATGTGTATCCTTTTGTTTATGAGAGAGAGAGAGAGAGAGAGAGAGAGAGAGAGAGAGAGAGAGAGAGAGAGAGAGAGAGAGAGAGAGAGAGAGCTAGGGGCGTAGAGTGATTGGATGCTATACAAATTAGATTAAGAACAGAGTCAGTTATGGCGATCGTTTTTTTCTTTTTTCACGAAAATCACAGACAAGGAACAGGTTTGCTTACAGGTGACCCTCGAGTGAAAAGTCCTATCAGCTATCGAAATTTAGATTAAGCTTTTGTATACATGACATTTTAGTTCGTGAGTCTTTGACATTGATTTGAGTTTTATAAAACAGTTCGTTGAAAATAGAAAGGCACAAAATATAACAAAACGCAGATACAATGAATTCATTTCA
>NC_090736.1:70894920-70899920 GCF_036898095.1 Palaemon carinicauda
TGTGTCATGTGAAGTAGTAGCTTATTGGCAAGTGTGTCATAAGAAGTCATAGCTAATTCGCACGTGTTTCGCAAGTAGAAGCTTGTTTGCACACGTGGTTTGTGAGACAATGTATCTCGTTTGTATGCGTCATGAGAAGTTATAGCTCGCTCGCATATGCATCGTGAGAAGTCTTAGCTCATTTGTACGTGTGTCGTGAAAAGTCATAGCTCCTTTGTATATGTGTTGTGAGAAGCTGTAGTTAGTTCATATATATGTTGTGAGAAGTCATAGCTAGTTCATGTGTGCCGTGAGAAATTATAGCTCGTTTATAAATTTGTTAGGAGAAACCATAGCTCATTTGCATATGTGTCATAACAAGTTGTATCTCATTTTTACATGTGTTTTTAGAAGCTGCAGTTATTCGTAGGTGTGATGTGAAAAGTTGTAGTTCGATTATACATGTGTTTTGAGAAACCGTAGCTCATTTGTATATGTGTCGTGAGAAGTTATAGCCCGTTCATACATGTGTTATGAGGAGCTGTAGTCATTCGTATGCGTGCTGTAAGAAGTTGTAGCTCATTTGTAGATGTGTTGTGCAAAATCGTTGCTCATTCGTATAAGTGTCGTGATAAGTTGTAGCTCATTTCTACATGTGTTATGAGAAGCTGTAGTCTTTTGTATGTGTCCTGTGAGAAGTTGTAGCTTGTCTGTACATGTGTTGTGGGAAACCATAGCTCATTCGTATATGTGTCATGAGGAGTAGTAGCTCATTTATACATGTATTAGGAGAATCTCTAGTCGTTCATATGTGTGCTGTGAGAAGTTATAGCTCATTTGTACATGTGTTGTGAGAAACTGTGGCTCATTCATATATGTGCCGTGCGAAGTTATGGCCCGTTTATACATGTGTTATGAGAAACTGTAGTCATTTGTATATGTGCTGTAAGAAGTTGTAGCTCATTTGTTGATGTATTGTGAGAAACCGTAACTCATTCGTATATGTGTCGCAAAAAGTTGTAGCTTGTTTATACATGTGTTATGAGAAGCTGTAGTCATTCGTATGTGTGCTGTTAGAAGTTATAGCTCATTTGTACATATGTTGTGAGAAGCTGTACTTATTCTTATGTGTTGTGAGAAGTTGTAGATCGTTTGTACGTGTGTTATGAGAAGCTGCATTCATTCTTATGTGTGCTGTGAAAAGTTGTAGCTTGTTTGTACATTTGTCAGGAGAAGCTATAGCTTGTTCATGTGTGTCGCGAGAAGTTTTAGCTCCTCTGTACATGTGTTGTGAGAAACTGTAGGTCATTCGTATATGTTTCATGGGATGTAGCTCGTTCATACAGGCGTTTGAGAAGCTGCAAACATTCGCATATGTGCTGTGAAAAGCTATAGTTATTTGTATTTGTGCTGTGAGAAGTTGTAGCGCCTTGTTACATATATTGTGAGAAGCAGTAGCTTGTTTGTATGTGTGTCGTGATAAGGCGCAAGAAAATAGATCATGTGAGGAATTTATAATATATTCAGAATCTTTATTTTTTTTTCTTTTTTTTTTCAAATGGTAGAGTTATGAAACTGAGCCAGAGTCAAAAAGAAATATATATTATTATATACTGACTTCGTAAAAACTTTGTATTAATATCAATATGTCGTACCTGAAGATGCAGGTCTTTGATCGTGACATAGGTTGAAAATAATGGAAATTTTGATGGGAAATTCAAAATCTAAAGGTCTGGTGGCCCCATGCAATCTGAAAACATGGTCAAACTATTGCTGAATGACTAGGCTACATTGAAAATTTGGATAAGTTAATTGTCATATTATGTAACTTCGGTGGTATTGGAAATTAGTAACCGATTTAGATGTTGCAAAATATTTGTGTTTACGAAATATGGATAAATTTTATAACGACGTGCTTCAAATATGTAGGAATAAATAAGAAAAGACTAGTTACATATAATTAGAGTTCTGCGAACCAGAGTACAATAATACAATAAATATCGAAGGTTCAAAGGTTTTTGATATGTCGAAAAAAAATAAAACTGTAGGTTATTGTGTCATATAAAAAAAAATTCACTTATTATACAAGCACTGTAGGCTAAATATGATTCCTTATTGTTAATACTAATATGGTGAACATAAATTCGTGTTTTCGTGTTTTCTTAAGCTCAAGTCTAATCTGGATTCAAAGGTTAGCCGTCAAGTGTGGAAATCGAGAGGTAAATAGATTGTTTTAACTATTAATAACACACATACGTACATATCTAAATATGAATCTAACACACATGTGCATTTCATCAGAGGGAAGGCTTTACGGATTTAGAATAATATCGTGCAAAGAACGTTTACTCGAAATTGATTAATCTTTAATCACAGATATATATATATATATATATATATATATATATATATATATATATATATATATATATATATATATATATATATATATATATATATATATATACATATATATGATAAATATATATGATAAATTTTGCCCATTTAGACGGGTTTCTCAAATTAAAACAAGCCATATATTTTGATACATTAATGTCTGGAGTCTCTTACGGACCTAGGGATCAGAGCCCCTGACGGAACCACTCAAAAACAATAGCTTCTGACCGGCTGGGAATCGAACTTTGGCCCAGGAAACTTGTAACAACAGTGACATACTACTTAGCTACGAAGAAAGATAAAAGTCAATGACATTTCCTCTATACTAATACTAGTCGAATTCAGGTTTTTTTTGTACTTAGAATTGTAGTCAACCCAGCTTCATCATCGCAGCTAATTGGTAGGTTTGTAATTGCCATTCGATTAATGATAAATTTTGCACATTTAGACGTGTTTTTCTATTCAAATATGCCATATATTTTGATACATTGATGTCTGCATCACCTACCTAAGGATCAGAGACCCAGGCGGAACCACTCAAAGACAATAGCTTCTGACCGGCTGGGAATCGATCCCTGTTCCAGGAAACTTGTAATTGACTTGTATTAATTCACTTTTATCTTTCTTCTTGGCTAAGTGGTATGTCACTGTTGTTACAAGTTTCCTGGACCAGGGTTCAATTTCGGGCCGGTCAGAAGCTACTGTCTTTGAGTGCTTCCACTTAGGGCTATAACCGCAATGTTGGTAAGAGAATCCACCCATTAATATATTGAAATATATGGCTTATTTAAATATATATATATATATATATATATATATATATATATATATATATATATATATATATATATATCTGTGTATATATGTATATATATATGTATATATATATATATATATATATATATATATATATATATATATATATATATATATATATATATATATATATATATATATATATAATTGCATATAAATGAATACGTATACCTACAGTACATACTTAAATATATTTGTATATAGATAGATAGAAATAGATGTATAGATATCAACTTCATTCTTTGATATTGCAGAGAATAAAAAAGTTTACCTTTCAGCAGCACTCCTTTTGGAATTGGAAGAGAGAGAGAGAGAGAGAGAGAGAGAGAGAGAGAGAGAGAGAGAGAGAGAGACTTTCCATTTATGTATAAAGTATTTCCTCTATATATCGCTACATTCCTACGTCACAATACTCGAAATTTATTTTGTCATTCTCAGCGACATCCCAGCATCACTGTATGGAATCGTCGGAATAGTTCCCCCTTTCTCCTTCTTCTATTCCAATTTCCTTTCTTCCTTCTCCTCATCATGGAGTAATTCCCTATCATTCTAATCACCACCGTGTTCTTTTTCCTCGCCAGCGCCGACTCCCAGTATACGTCAGCCACCATTAACACGAACGTCATCGTGACTTCGGCAGGAGAAGTGACATGGCTCTCGCACGGCATCTACAGATCGTCCTGTGACGAACGTGGAGCATTTCCCCTTTGATATCCAGTCGTGCAAGATGAAATGGGCTTCGTGGACCTATGACAGATACCAGGTAAACAAGTTTCCCTTTTGGCTGTTCATTACGTCAGTTCTGTAGTGCAGTGATAACAGCCGTATGAGATTTGTAGTACAGCAGATAACTGCAACATGAGTTTTGTAGTACAGCGATTACAGTAATATCAGTATTGTGTGTATAACAGATAACAGCTGCTTTCAAGAGGAATCGTGCAAATGATAAGAACAAAAATAGTCCTCGAAGTGATAGCAATCAAATCTCTCCAATTGGCCAATTGAAATTCAAGATGGAGGCCATTTTATTCAAGATGGTTGGTCCTTTTCTGCTTATGAATACTAAGGAAGTAGAGATACTTCTGAATTTAATAGTTTTAGCCCTATAGCAAGACGTTTGGATTGGAGATGCCATTAAGGCAAGTCAGTGGTTAAATTTGTATTCATCAAAACACTGTGATTATTTCAAACTTACATAATTATGTACTTACGATTGCATGAAATTTCTTTTGTCATTCACACTCGTCCGTACATTTGAAGGTGTAAGTTTATTCAAAATAAATTATTCAAATATCATTAAATGCCATAATATTCTAGAATTTTTTTTACCATTGTATGAACGTTTTTATTATATAACAAATTATATATATATATATATATATATATATATATATATATATATATTTATACATATATATATATATATATATATATATATATATATATATATATATATATATATATATATATATATATATATATATATATATATATATATATATATATATAAACATATATATATATATATATATATATATATATATATGTATATATATATATATATATACATATATATATATATATATATATATATATATATATATATATATATATACGGCATATGTATGTATGTTGTATATATGTACTCGTATATTTATAAATATATATATATATATATATATATATATATATATATATATATATATATATATATATATATATATATATATATATATATATATATATAGTGTAAATTGTATATATATATATATATATATATATATATATATATATAGTGTAAATTGTAT
>NC_090736.1:70902420-70909920 GCF_036898095.1 Palaemon carinicauda
CATCCCCACTCTACAATTTAAATATATATTTATCATTAGAGGCCTGGATGATTCATCCTTTTAACCAGAGTTCGAATCCTAGAGTGAAAGGAATTTGAAGGAATATAGTGGCAACCATATTTTCTTGAATGGATGATTTTCTTTAATCCATATTTTGGAAATCAAGATATTCATCGAAAAAATATACTGTAAGCTACATAAGATTATCAGTTGAGTCAGGCGTAGTCCTTTTCAAAGGTAATTTCCATAGCATATGAACTAAAAGTGGCCGATTGAGCTGAACATCCTCAACCTCACACCGGTTGTTCACCACATAAATTCAATGAGAGTTTTAAGTAAGTCAGTTGATTTCTTTGGTTGTAGTGGGTAAAGAATTGATCTAGTGTTTCAGTGGCTGGGGTTTAAAACGCTAAAAGAGGAAGAGTTTTTATTTTGTCGTCTACGATGTTAGCTGGTAAGATACAGGCACAAAACTTAATAGTGTAAACTCAACTCATGCCATTGAGAAATTTGAACCCACTACGTGAATCGCCAATGATTATAGAAGTACATTAAATACCTCCAATGGAGAATGAAAACCTGGATACATAATGAAAGATTATTAAGTACTATCTATATATCTACCACGGCACTTCCCCCAGTTTTGCGGGGTAGCCATCATCATATATAAAGAACTAAGGGAATTTTTCTTCTCTTCGTTCCTCCCGACCTCACGAGGGATTCAGCCGAGTTTAGTTGATACTGCTAGGGTGCCACACCCGACCTTTTCCCATGTTATCCACCACAATGAAGCTTCATATGGTTGATCCCCTACTGCTGCTTCCTCAGTGGTCACCATGGTGACCGGAGGAAGCAGCAAAGCGGCCCTAATGGAACTGCGTTACAATAGCTTGTCATCCATTCCTATTTCTACCACGCTCTTTTACCTCTCTCACATCTATCCTCTTATCGTCTAGAGCTTTCTTCACTCCATCCATCCACCCAAACCTTAGCCTTCCTCTTGTACTACTCCTATCAACTCTTGTATTCCTCACTTTCTTCAGCAGACAGCCATTTTCCATTCTCTCTACATGGCCAAACCTCCACAATACATTCATATCTACTCTAGTTGCTAGATCATTTCTAATCCTCACTACATTGTTCCTAACCCTATCTAATCGAGATACTTCAGCCAAACTCCCCAGACTCTTCATCTCAAACACATTCAATTTCTGTCTCCGTCACTTTCATCCCCTACAACTCCGATCCATACATCACAGTTGGTACTATAACTTTCTCATACAGAACTTTCTTTACATTCATTCCCAATCCTCTATTCTTTATCACTCCCTTCAATGCCCACAACACTCTACATCCCTCATTCACTCTCTGACGTACATCTGCTTCCATTCCACCATTTGCAGTAACAACAGACGCCAAGTACTTAAACTGATCTACTTCCTCAAGTAACTCTCCATTCAACATGACATTCAACCTAGCACGACCCTCCCTTCTCGTGCATCTCATTACCTTATTCTTACCCACATTAATTCTCAACTTCCTTATCTAACACACCCTTCCAAGCTCTGTCACTAATCGACCCAGCTTCTGCTCTGAGTCTGTAACAAATAGAGTATCTTACACAAACAACAACTGATTCGCCTCCCACTCATGACCACTCTCATAATTACGAAATAGTCAAAATCTATTCAAGTAAGTTTATCGAAATATTCATTGGCATTATTTATTTCTAATAGCAGATGATAAAACAAAAACACCAATTCAATGAAAAACGATAAAAGAAAAATGAACGAAGTTAATGAAAAAATAGGAAAGAATTCTTGTGAGAGGAAATGAGAAAAAAGGAAGAAACTTTTCGTAAGATAAAGGGAAAAGCGCGAAAACAGAATAGAAAAAGAAATTCCGTCAAGAAAATGAATTTGAATATTGGAAACGACGAAGGAGCGACTTACTAATAGAGAAGAACAGAGGAGGGCTGCCTTCAAAGAAAGTAAAAACTAAAATTTAATCAAAATCAATGAAAGTTATAAGGAGAAATACAATGAAAATAAACAAAGGTGAAAATGGGAAAGCATTATCTTTTGAATTGAGAAAATGAAAGAGAATGTGTTATCCTCGCGGGATTCTCGTGATGTGTTTATACTTGAAGAAATAATGAGCTCGGGGGAAAATCAGGTCTTAGGCCTAATCATGATCATATTTCCCCTCATCTCCGAGAATATGCAGAGGGAATAAAGTGTGCCCGGAATAATAAGCAAGAATCTTTCTATTAATTTGTTAAAGATAATAACAACAATAACCAGAATAATATTAATTCAAATTTCCTCCCAGAAATAGAATGATTACGGGCCAGGGAATCTAATTCCGTCATATCATAATACCACCGAATTCTCTCTCTCTCTCTCTCTCTCTCTCTCTCTCTCTCTCTCTCTCTCTCTCTCTCTCTCTCTCTCTCTCTCTCTTCCTTGTCTATTCATGTATGCATGACTTACATTCAAGTTATCTGGTGGCATATTGTTCCGTTCAGATCAGCCGAAATAACATTATTTTTTCACCTATAAAAAACTACCTTTTATAATCCAGAAATTGCCACTCATTTATGCAATAGTTTTAGTTGAATGACATTGGCACATAGCCCCTAAGGTTTGAATGACCTCCCTGGTCCCAGCGCTTGGCCATATTACCTAAAGTCTAAGTAACGAATGAATAAAGCTAATAATGTTGTCTTGACTGATCACCACAGGCAAGTAGTCTCCTCAAAAACATATTTGCAAAGGAATTGGAATTTTGAGGTGTAAAAACAGCATAACAATAAATATTTCTTGGATTTTTCAAAGATAAAGACAAGAGGTGGGCAACGTTTATTTTGAAAATTCACTAGTCCAAGGATAGAGTGACAGAAGAAGGAAAGTTTTCATTGTATACGGTACGGTGAGGAAAAAGAGTGGAGAGGATTAGGACACGACTATACCGGAAAGATAGGAAAAGGCTGTAGATAGAGCAGTGAGGGATTAACAGGAAGAAGAGATGTATTCCAAATTGGTGATATCACAAAAAAAGTTGGAATACCCCTGAAAAAGGATGAAGGGGAATGATAGAAAGTTGAAGATATGACAGTAAATGGAAGCAAAGGAAATCAAGCTGTGAATTTTAAAAGGATGATAAAAAATGGTACTGGTTAATTTATGGGTGCGTTTGTGTGTAAACGTTAAGGAAGATATATTTATGAGAGAAGGTGTAAATCATAGAGTGAATGAAGGAAGTCAGGTTGGATGAACATTGAAAATTGAATAAAAAAAATGTGTGGCGAAGCACAAGTTGATATACTTTGCTGGAGGGAATCCCGAGTCAACTCTTTTATGGCAGTAGATGATGGATTTTGAAAATAGCAAAACATTTTGAAAGAAATCAGATTATCCTGAGACAGTCTGGTCTGAAGCAAAGTTCGTATCACCGTCTTACACAGCTACACAGTATAGGGGGATAGGATACGTGGGGGAGGGGAGGGGGGGGGGGGATATAGGATTGGAGGAGAAATTGTTAAAGAGATTGGAACAGACCTAATAGTTTTTTTTTTTTTCTTTTTTTTTTGTGGACTTCCAGGAAGAGAACAGGATTATTCCTTTCCTGGGGCTTGTTTACTTATTTATGTTTATCTAATTTTGTTGTATTTTAGTACTCTAGGTTTGGTTCGTCCTAAGCAATGAGAGGAGCTATCCTTTTCCACCAGGAATGGTCGCTTTGTGTGGGTGTTATTTCCTCAGTTGTTGTTGCAAGTTCTGGGTAGATGTTTTTTTAATCTTTCCCAGGCTTGTGTGGCTCTTCTGAGGTATCTGACGTTTACTGGTTCTAGATTGCATATGTTACGGAGTGTTACGCTGCTTTCATGGATGTTATTATTATTATTATTATTATTATTATTATTATTATTATTATTATTATTATTATTATTATTATTATTATTATTATTATAGTTCAGGCCATGTATGTTTCTTATGTTTCCATTTTGGAATTTTTTGGCCTCATTTAATCTATTCAATTTTGCTTCTTTTCTTACCATGAGTTCTTGATTTTATTTCCAACCACTTCCATCCTTCTGCCATTCATATAATCATTAAACTTTTTAGGTTCGTATCATTCTTTCTTTCATGTTCTTTTTAAACTTTCCATTATGGTCTGTAGTGTATCTTTGGTATCAACCACTCATGCCATATCCTTTGCCAGCATCCTTCCACTTCTCAACCCCACAAAATTGTACTTACAGTTCTTGCCCTCCCTTTAGCCTAGCTTCACACGAGCAGATATTTCCATACGGAGATATTTCCGCTTCTTAGGAGCCATGTCTTCACATGAGACCAATTGATTACCGCCCAATTTCCATAACTCCCATATCATCTAAAGTTTTTGAACGTGTTTTGGAAAAACGTCTTTATAGGTATGCTGAAGGTAATAATCTATTCCTTAGTTTGCAATTTGGCTTTCCGTAAAGGCCTTGAGGTATGTGATGTCCTTCTTGCAATCTCCAATGCTGTACAAGAATCCCTTGATTGTGGTTAGGAAGTTCTTATGATTGGCCTTGATTTTAGTGCTACCTTTGACAGTGTTAATCATGAGGCCCTTGTTTTCAAACTCAATCAGTTGGGAGTGGGTGGCTCGTTTCTTAGCATTATCATTGATTTTTTAAGTAATAGATCTCAAACAGTTGTTGTTGATGGGCACCAGAGTGAGTATAGGAATGTGATATCTAGTGTTCCACAGGGTAGTGTTCTTGTCCCATTACTTTTCATACTATATACACATGACATGTGGTTTGGCCTAGAAAACAAGTTTGTTGCATATGCAGATGATGCTACTCTCTTTGCGTCAATTCCATCCCCTGAATGTAGATCTGGGGTTGGTGAATCCCTTAATAGAGATCTAGCTAAAATTAGCGCATGGTGCAAATTATGGGGAATGAAGTTGAATCCTAACAAAACTCAATGTATGATTGTAAGTAGGTCAAGGACAGTGGCTCCTTAACATCCAGATTTCAGTATTGATAATGTTTCTTTAACATTGTATGACTCTTTTAAAATTTTAGGTGTGATTCTCGACAACAAATTTACTTTTGAGAAATACACTAGATTTGTGTCTTCTTCAATAGCCCAAAAAATTGGCTTATTGAGAAAGTCTCTCAAGATTTTCGATGATCAATCTATTGTGAAGAAGTCTTTTAATTCTTTCATTCTACCTTGTTTTGAGTACTGTTCTCCTCTCTGATGTTTAGCTGCTGATTTTCATCTTAGTTTGTTGAACAGAAACTTACAACCTATTGAATTTCTTATTCCTGATCTAGATATTAATCTTTGGTACCGTCGTTCAATTAATTCATTATGTATGTTGCATACGATTTTTCATAATTCTGACCATCTTTTACATTCAGATCTTCCTGGACAATTCCATCCGGTTCGTAATACTAGGCAGGCAGTTAATTCTAATAGTCAGGCCTTCTCCACCATAAGGCTCAATACTACACAGTATTCTAGAAGTTTTATTCCAACTGTGACCAAGTTGTGGAATATTCTTCCTAATCGGGTAGTTGAATCCGTAGTACTTCATAAATTCAATGTTGCAGCAAATATCTTTATGTTGAACAGGCTGAAAAGTCTTTTTACAGCTTATATATGACGTATCTCTTTTGACGTTGTTACTGTTTTTAGAATGATTTATTGTTAATTTGTTCTCCTCATTTATTTATTTCCTTATTTCCTTTCCTCACTGTGCTATTTTTCCCTGTTGGAGCCCTTGGGCTTATAGCATCCAACTAGGGCTGTAGCTCGGCTAGTATTAATAATAATAATGAGATGATTTTCCCCCGAGTGATCTTGTAGTTTCTATTAGCCATTTACACTGAAACCACGCTGGTTAGCAGTGCACGTGGCTAGTCAATCACTGCCGAGTAGGCAGCGTCTGAGGAGCCTCATTGATCTTCATTCATTTATAATCAGCGCGGACAAAAACCGCACATCATCAATCCACTCGTGTGAGGCAACTCTTAATCTACCTCCTCATTTCCTTTGTTTGAATATCAAGCGGCCTTGGAGACAAATCCCACACATGCCTGAGACCCACTTTCACAACTAATCAGTCACCCTCTCACCTATGTGTAAGAAACTGATGTTTACATTTATCATTTTGAATTGTAATTACACATGGATCTTAGTTATTTTTTGGTTAGCTTTGTCTAAACACAGATATACTACAAATAGCTTTCCCTTTTACTGCCATACTATTCTCATAACAATTGATTCTTCATTTAGAATTCTATTAGCAGAATAAACTTAAGATTAGCTTTCATGTGGATCCTTATAACAAAAAACCTTGGAAATTCTAGTTCCATACGACAATTGCGATTAGAATTTACTGATGTGTCATGTAACAGGAATGAAGGAATATTAGTAAGAAGAAAATTTTTATGAACTGGAAGATATTGACCATTGCAAGTATTTTATGATAATTTTATACAGAAACTTTAGTGTGTAAATCCACAAAGTGTTGCGTCATCTATCCCTTAACTCTGTATCTTACTCTCATAAAGAAAAACATAAAGTATCTATTCCCTTGTTTACTCTGAAATTGCACACCCCTATCATTCATACAATCAAGTGTATCACCATTTACTTCAAACAAATGTACAATTATTCCGCTCCCCTTTTCCTCTGAAACAAATATATCATTAATCCCTTCACCCATTTGCTTAAACGCATTTTATCTGACATAATCTTACACAGCCCCAGTACCAATCAGTTGCACAATATAACAATACTAGAATATCCCTTTTAATTAATTTATCTCTAGTGTTTCTTTATTCTATAACCTTTAAATGACTAATATATTTTCAACTCTCTTTTCTGCTTATATTTTGAAATAGATAAAACTATTTTACTCTTTTTCCCTGTCTGATATACAACTCTTCAAAGTCCTTGCTCCATTGCTTTTTCTATATTCAATTCTGTTCAATACGAAATTTATTTAGACGTAGAGTTTTTATTAAAATCCCTTTTAAATATACAGCAATGTGTATATTTTACGTCTACGTGGTATTCGTCTCTTTCTTGCAATTACAACTAAAAGAAACGCCCATTTCTGCTTCACCAAAACTTATTTCATCATCAAGCCTTGAGCCATCCATTCATACCCAATTACTAAACACTTGCTATTCAATTTGAAATTGTTAGCGACTTTATAAATATCGAACAGAAAACCACCTCCCTATTTCCATTTTCTTCCGCTTATCATTACATTGATAATTAATCCGGACAGATACGCTGTATTAACACAAAATCTAATATTGTTGTTATTTTGAATATACTTTCTTAAATTTTTCCTTTGTCTCTCCATGTTTATATCAATCAAGTCTTTCTGAAGCTCTTTCTAATCTTATTCAATCCAGTATCTTCAAACGTAGGTATCATACAATCTCTTCCTCAAACGTTTTTCTACAGTTACAAACTCTTCCTC
>NC_090736.1:70914920-70919920 GCF_036898095.1 Palaemon carinicauda
TATTATTATTGTTGTTATTATTATTCACAGGCAACGTCTGAAAAAAAGGAAAGCCTCATCCGTAGACCTAAATAGTGCTGACAATCTTCATTAGCGGAGGTCTGAAATCTCTGATTGCTCTTTCTACTTTTATTATTATTATTATTATTTTTATTATTATTATTATTATTATTATTATTATTATTATTATTATTATTATTATTATTATTATTATTATTATTATTATTATTATTATTATTAGCTAAGCTACAAACCCAATTAGGATAGCAGTATGCTACATGCCTAGGGGCTCCAACAGAGTAAAATAATCCAGTGAGAAAGGAATTATTAAACTATATTAGCAGTAATGAATAGATATGAATAATATTAAGACCAGTAACAACGTTTACATAGATCTGTCATATATAAACTATGAAGAGAGACTCAAGTCAGCCAGTTCACCATAAAAACATTTGCTGCAAGTTAGAACTTATGAAGTTCCATCGATTCAACTGCAGAAGTAATGAGTAATCTTTAGCGTTATATCTATGATCTACAGATTTATATAGCATTTTGTCAATGTCAAAATGTTATTGATTGCAAATTTCCTTTGAGGAGGTTATAAAAGGCAAATGAAGGAAAAAAAAATATATAGTATATCAATCGCCTCTTTTACAGTGCTGTATTAGCCCTTGATAAGGCCAATAGGCTTCTAACTTCTTTGGGATTCTCGAAATCTATCAACTCTTGCCCCTTTCTCCACGTTCTTCCTTTCGTACAATTTATTACAATGACACTACAAATGAAGTGAATAATACATAATTTTATCATTTAACACTGAATAAAAAAATCTGTATAAGCCCCTGTTCTTGCTGGGCTTCAGCTCAGTCAGCCTTAGGGATAACACATCACTCATTTCTTTTATTTGTTTATTGTAAATAAGTTTTGTTTTTCAAGTGATATTAACCTGTCTGAATACCAACCCTTTATTGGGACTCTAATCTTCTATAAGTGGTTACTACAAACTCCTCATTGTATTTCTTCTGGCAATACGAATTATTTTCCAAATGGTTCCTGCAAAACTTTTTGTTCAACTGCATGTTTCTCTACCTTAGAGAACCAAAATGCTGTTCCTTTTACTGTGAATTTAACCGTCTTCCCAGTATGATAAAGAGGGAACTAATGGTTCTTTATGGCCTACTTTCTTTTGTTATTCTAACCTTAGCTTCACCGGATTATAACTTTTACCCTTATATTCACTAGTTTTGTTTTTTCAGTCAGTCTATTTATCCTATATTTGTTATACGTGTGGAGAATAGAAACAATTGTCATATGGGATATGTATATATGCTTTCAAACGAGACTAAAAACATTTAATCGTGTATCGTGTTGGATGTGGGATTTCATATTTTTTTCATATTTTTGACATCTTATTTTGTAATATTGATTAAAGTTTGGTGAATATGGAGTTTAGCTCTTAAATGATTAATATCAAGTTGTATGATTTAGAATAATTTCATTTATTTGGCCTTCTATATCGTTAGCAATTAACTTATTTCTTAAACTAAGAACACCATTAATAATTTTTTTTCTATGGAAGTGGGGAGAGAGAGAGAGAGAGAGAGAGAGAGAGAGAGAGAGAGAGAGAGAGAGAGAGAGAGACTTACCAAAACAAAGTTACAGTATCTTGGAGTCATGAACACCATTAAACGTCTGGCGAATAGAGCCAATTGTTTGTTCTAGCCAAACACGGAAGGATCATGAAATGGGTGTCTGAAGAATATTAACTTTTATATCATGTTATAAACAGCGTTATTTCCCTGGATGCACAGCGCGAACAAAACCTATTTTGAGAAGTAAGTTTGTCTTAAAGACGATAATTGGAGCAAAATCGGATTGTTCGCTTTCCGGTATATCTTAAAGGATCATGTCAATTTTGCAAGATTCTTTAAGCGAGGTGTTTGGGCTTCGAAAACCACTTGAAAATACTTCTTATGAATATAAGATAAAGACTGCTATTACGTTATTTATTTCTTGATAGGATTATGAAAAAGAACATAGTTTTTTATTAGAAAATAAGTACACAGCTAATGAAACGAAAACTACTACTTTTTATACTTCTTTATTTTCTTTGCCATGTAATCCCTAAGCGAAATTTTCGTTTGATGGATAAGTTAGAGATTCTTATTAAACAATATAAGAAACAATACAGTTGTTATAGATGTTTCCTAAGGTTTACTTGATCCATATGAAAATAATTACTATTTTACATATCTCGCTAACAGGTGTTATTCTGTTGCTTCAGAAGAAGAAATCGTCTGTGAATTAAAGTTAAAGGTGAAGTATCCTCCTTTAAAGCCCTACATAACCCACTGTTTTCGTCTTGATGTGCAGAAGGATATCTCAGAATATTATTCGTGAAGAAATGCTATCATTGCTGGTTGATTTGAATTGTAGAAATAAACTTAGCGCCAGCATTCGAGTCTGCATAAAAAGAGGAGATTAAGACTTATTTTATTTTATATTTTACTCTTTCTTTATTTGGTTCTGTTTTGCCCAAATTACCAGCTTCAGGGATCACATTATTTGTTGGTCATATACAACAAACTTAGTAATTTAAGAATCGTACTGCCTACTTTTTTTTAGATGAGCAAATCCACACTATTATAACGCTAAAAAATAAGAAAGACCTCAGTTTCATCTAGGAAAAACTTTATAACTCTTATAAAGTAAGAGCTTGTTTTACAATCCTGGAGCTTTATATTTGAAGGCTGAGCTGCGTCTCTACTTTTATCACTTGAAATCCTCCTTAGTCATAGTCCAGCTACAAAGATTTGAAATCTGGCATAAGAAAATATGGCAATGGCTACAATCACTAAGTGTCAGTCCTTTGCTGTTGAAATCGAGTCTGATCGGATTCCATAAGGCTAAAAAATCAGCCATAGCATTCACATGGCAGCAGATCTATCCCAGCACGACCACACTGGTGGGTTGGGAATGCCCGGGTGACCTTCTAGTGAGCATCTATTTTGATGAAGCTGGAACTCGAACCAGACACCTTTTATCATCATCGCCTCCTACGCCTATTGACGCAAAGGGCCCCCAATGACGCAAGAGGCCTCATTTGCGTCATAAAAGACACATTTTATACAAACAGTTTAAAACTATGCGCCAGCGCATGGACGGTGAAAAGTGGATAACCTAATTTGAATCAATAATACTGTTTATATAAAAATCCTTCTGACGGGAAATAAGGAATAATTACCATCAAATTCTCTCATTGTCAGGGCTATATCTCTACGAGCAAGAAACCCACTGCATAGATTAGCCAATTAGTCGGATAAAACTTAAAAATCGTAATCGGCAGGTCCCTTTTAGGGGAAGGTTTCTACAATGGGGCTCAAGAAATAAACGTTACATAGGGGTATGTTTGAGCTTCTGAATTAGAGACATCATTGATGTAGATGTTTACCATCAGTGGGGGGAAACACACAGGTAGAGAGATAGAAGACCCCACTCTCTCTCTCTCTCTCTCTCTCTCTCTCTCTCTCTCTCTCTCTCTCTCTCTCTCTCTCTCTCTCTCTCACGTATACCTATTCAAATGAAGAAACATGTCTCGTAAGTTGTGTCACACTCCTTTTTTACATTCAACATTAATGTCGTAAGGTAACTATTTCCGTAGGAAGTAATTATGACAACGTCCTACGAGAAACGCCATTGAAAACCAGTCCACTGCCATGTAAAACTCAACGAACAGATGTAATTTTGGAAATAGTGAATGGAATAGAGGAAATTTAAATAAACTACTGAATCTCTCCCAAGCGGTCGAAAGTTATATAATGAAGTCACAGTTTGCTAAAAATGTTTCAGTGTTAAGAGTGCTTAATGACAAAAGTTCCAATTCTAAAAGGGTTTCAGGCTCAACAATTCCAATTCAAGAAATTTTGATTTAAAACTCCTGGAATTTTAAGAAGATTGCGCGAGAAAAAGTTACAATTCTAAGAAGGTTTTGGCCAAAAAAGTTGTCAAAGGAATTCATGCCATCATTTCTGAATCTATGAGGGTTACATGCCAAACTGTTTCAATATTAAAATGTTTCTAAGCCTAGAAATTCAAATTCTAAGAGGTTTCTCTCGCCAGAGAGTTCTAATCATGAGTACGCTTCCGATCTTAAGGGGGTTTGGTTCCGAGAGAGTTTTGAGCCAAAACAATCCAATTCTAATAGTGTATCACGATAATTATCTAAATTCAAGAATTTTATGCTAAATTGATCAAATTTTAAGAGCTGTTCAATGCGAAAAATAATCCTTCTAAGTAGGTTTCAAGCCAAAGAATCCTATTCTGAAGGGTTGCATGCCTAAGATATAATTCTAAGAGGGTTTCATGTCAATAAGATACAATCCTAAGAGTTTTTCAATGCAAAATTCTCCATTTCAATGAGTTTAATATGAAATACTTGGTCCAACGCATGTTTCTCTATATTTGCCTCAGAAACTTTAAGAAATGTTTTTGCGAATTGATTTATAGCAAGGTTGGTAATTCGTGGCCTTTGTCAGTGACCATAAATCTGTCCCGATTTTTACAGCCTGCATTTACTGTGCATGAAGTTATATCAGCAGGTTATGGCTTTAGAAGGAAATGGGGAATAGAACGGACTCATTTAAAAAGAAATAAATGCTGTGAGATTATTTTTTTTTCGTTCCCATATGAAAAAAATAGAATGAATTACTTATTTTAATAACAATATCAATATTTTAGCTTTTTTATAGAAAATGTGAACACAGAAAATAGACCTTTATAAGGTAAGCAGTTTACATGGAGAAATAGCTTCTCATATCAACTGAAGTTATTTGAATGTCTCAAAATTTTTATGATGTTTAGAGAGAAATGGGTTTGACTATTCACTTCTATATGGAATAAATATTATACCTTATTGTATTCTGAATTTACCTTCCTTTAAAGTAAACTATTTTTCTGCTAAACTAATGCAAAAACCCATTCTTTAATACATTTCACGAAAA
>NC_090736.1:70942420-70959920 GCF_036898095.1 Palaemon carinicauda
TACATGAGGATTTCCGAATGCTGCTTGTTCATGTGTCTTAAAAAGATGTAGCTTGTTCTTAGGTGAGTCTTAAGAAGTAGTAGTTCATTCGTATGTGCGTTGTGATAAGTTATATCTTGTTTATGCGTGTGTTGTGATAAGTCGAAGCTCATTCGTACATGTTGTGAAAAGCAGTAGCTCATTTGTATCTTTCTTATGAGAAGACGTATCTCTTTCGTGCATAGATCATGAGAAGTCGAAGCTTGCTCGTAAGTGTGTCGTAAGAAGTAGTAGCTCAATCATATGTGTCATGAGAAGATGTAGCTCGTTTGTTCGTGTTAGGATAAGTCATACCTCATTTGTCCGTATGTTGTGAGAAGCCGTAGCTCAATCGCACGTTTGTCGTAACAACTAGTAGCTCATTTGTATTTTTGTCATTAGAAATCATAGGTCATACTTACATGTGTCGTGAGGAGACATAGCTCGTTCGTATGTGTATCTTTAGAAGACATAGCATGTTTGTACATGTGCTGTGAGGATACATAGCTCGTTCATACGTGTATTGTGAAAAGCAGTACCTAGTTCGTACGTGTGTCATGAAAAGTAGTAGCTCGTTCGTTCATATGTCTTAAGAATACGTAGCTCATTTGTTCTTGTGTTTTGAGAAGTAGTTTTCTCATACATGTGTCATGAGAAGACGTAGCTTGTTCGGATATGTGTTGTGAGAAGATGTAGCTCGTTCGTACATGTATCATGATAAGTAGTAGCATGTTTTTATGTGTCTTAAGAAGAGACAGCTTATTTGTAGATGTGTGGTCAGAATGTATAGTTCAATCATACATGTGTCCTGAGATGTTATGGCTCGTTTGTATTTGTGGCGTGGGGAAGTCATAGGTCATTTATGCTGTTGTGTGATGTTGTTGCTCATTCATACGTGTGTCGTGAGAAGATGCTGTTCGCTCGTGTATGTGTCGTAAGAAGATGTAGCTCATAGGTATGTATGGCATGAGAAGTCTTAGCTCGTTAGTACATGCCATGAGCATAGTTCATTCGTACATTTGGTGAGAGAATTGATATCGTTCATATGAGCATTGTTAGAAGTGGTATCTTGTTCGCATGTGTGTCATGAGAAGTCTTAGCCTGGTCATATGCGTGATGAGAGAAGTCATAGCTCATTCACACGTGTTGTGAGAAGTAGTAGCTCATTCTTATGTATGGTCAGAAGACGTAACCTGATCATACAGTATGTGTGTCAGGAGAAATCATAGATCCATTGCATGTGTGTCATTTGAAGTAGCAGCTTATTGGCAAGTGTGTCCTGAGAAGTCATAGCTCATTCGCACGTGTTTCACGAGTAGTCGCTTGTTTGCGCATGTGTTGGGAAAAGTCGTAGCTCACTCGTATGTGTGTTGTTAGACGATGTATCTCGTTTGTACGTGTGTCATGAGAAGTTATAACTCGCTCGCATATGCATCATTCTTATATGTGTCATGACAATTTGCAGCTCATTTTTACATGCGTTATGAGAAGCTGCAGTCATTCGTATGTGGGCTGTGAGAAGTCGTAGCTCGTTTGTATATGTGTTGTGAATAAAAACTTAGCTCATTTGTATATGTGTGGTGAGAAGTTGTAACTTGTTTATACATGTGTTATGAGAAGCTGCAGTCATTCATATGTGGGCTGTGAGAAGTCGTACCTCGTTTGTATATGTGTTGTGAGAAATCATAGCCCATTTGTATGTGTCATGAGAAGCTTTAGCTCATTTGTACATGTGTTGTGAGAAACCCTAGCTCCTTCGTATATGTGTTATGAGAAGTTGTAGTTCGTATATACCTGTGTTTTGCGAAGCTGTAAACATCCGTATGTGTGCTCTGAAAAGTTGTAGTTCGTTGTTACTTGTGTTGCGAGAAGTCGTAGCTCGTTCTTTCGTTTATTGTGAGAAGAATAAAAAAACTGGGTCATGTGAGGAACTCACAATTTCTTCAGAATCTTCTTATTATGGATAAATAATAAAACTGAGCCCGATTAAAAGAGAAATATGTATTATCATATACTGACTTCGTAAAAACTTTATATTAAGATAAATACGTTGTACCCAAAGATGCAGGACTTAGATCATAAGACATTTAGAGTGACAAAGGTTGAATATGATGGAAATTTGATGGGATTTTTTAAATATAAGGACCTGGTGGTCATATGAAATCTGAAAACATGGTCAAAATATTGCTGAATGATTAGGTTCCATTGGTAATTTTGATGAGTTAATTGTCATATTAAGTAGCTTCGATGGTATTTGAAATTACTAAGGGATTTAGATATTACAAAAAGTTTGTGTTTATGAAACATTGGTAAATTTTATAGTGGTGTGTTCCAAATATGTAAGAATAAGTAAGAAAAGACTAGTTACTTATAAGCAGAGTCCTGCGAACCAGACTACACTAATACAATAAATAACGAAGCACTGTAGGCTAAATGTGGTTGCATGTTGTTAATAATAGTATGGTGAACATGAATTCGTGTCTTCGTGTTTTCTTAAGCTCAAGTCTAATCTCGATTCAAAGGTTAGCGCATCAAGTGTGTGGAATTCGAGAGGTAAAGAGTTTGTTTTAACTATTATTAACTCACATAAGTACATGTCTACATATATATCTAGCACATATGTATATGTTATCAGAAGGAAGGCTTTACTAATTTACAATGATATAGGGCAAAGAACGTTTACTCTAAATTGATTACTCTTGATTCACAGAAACACACAGACACATGTACACACATAGTATATATATATATATATATATATATATATATATATATATATATATATATATATATATATATATATACTATATATATATATACTATATATATATATATATATATATATATATATATATATATGTATATATATATATATATATATATATATATATATATATATATATATATATATATATATATATATATATATATATATATATATATATATATATATATATATATATATATATATATATATATATATATATATACATATATATATATATATATATATATATATATATATATATATATATATATATAATAAATTCTGCCCATTTAGACGTGTTTGTCAGATTCAAATAAGCCATATATTTTGATACATTGATGTCTGTATTTTCTTACCGACCTCGGGATCAGAGCCCCTGGCAGAACCACTCAGAGACAATAGCTTCTGACCAGCCAGGAATCAAACCCTGGTCCAGGAAACTTGTAACAACAGTGACATACCACTTAGCCATGAAGAAATATAAAAGTCAATGCCAATTCTTCTAGGTTTTTTGTAATCAGAATTGAAATCAACCCATCTTCACCATCGTAGCTAATTGGTATGTTTGTACTTGGCATTTGATTAATGATAAATTTCTCCCATTTATACGTGTTTTTCACATTCAAAGAAGTCATATATTTTGATACATTAATGTCTAGCTTCTTTTACCGACCTCGAGATCAGAGTACCAGGCGGAACCACTCAAAGGCAATAGCTTTTAACAGGCCGGGAATCGAACCCTGGTCCAGGAAACTTATATTAACTTTTCTTAATTCACTTTTATCTTCCTTTGTGGCTAAGTGGTATGCTACTGTTGTTACAAGTTTCCTGGACCAGGGTTCGATTCCTCGCCGGTCATAAGCTACTGTGTTTGAGTGATTCCACCTGGGGCTCTGATCCCAAGGTCGGTAAGAGAATTCAGACATTGATATGTTAATGAAATTTATTGTCATTTCCAGTGACATTCCAACATCGCAGTATTGGATCCGTTGGAATAGTTTCCCTTTTCTCCTTATCCTATTCCAATTTCCTTTCTTCCTTCTCGTCATCATGGAGTAATTCCCTATCATTCTAATCACCACCGTGTTCTTTTTCCTCGCCAGCGCCGACTCCCAGTGTACGTCAGCCACCATTAACACAAACGTCATCGTGACTTCGGCGGGAGAAGTGACATGGCTCTCGCACGGCATCCACAGATCCTCCTGTGACATGAACGTGGAGCATTTCCCCTTTGATATCCAGTCGTGCAAGATGAAATGGGCTTCGTGGACCTATGACGGATATCAGGTAAACTAGTTTCCCTTCTTGTAGTTCATTATGTCAGTTTTGTAGTACCGTGATAATAGCCATATGGGGTTTTAGTACGGCAGATAATAGCAATGAGTTATGTAGTACAGCGATAACAGCCGTATGAGTTTTGTAGTATGACAGATAACAACAATGTGCTCTTTGTAGTACAGCAGATAACAGCCATATGAGTTTTGTTGTACAGTGATAACAGCCATATATATTTTGTAGTACGGCAGATAACTGCAATATGATATTTGTAGTACAGCAATAACAGTCATGTGATTTTGCAGTGCAGCAGATAACTGCAATATGAGATTTGTAGTAGAGTAATAACAGTAATGTGAGTTTTGTAGTGCAGCAGATAACAGTAACATCTGTATTGCGTGTAAAACGAATAACAGCTGCTTTTAAGAGGAATCTTGTAAATGACGATATAAGCAAAAATGGCCTCAAAGTGATAGTAATAAAATCTCTCCAATTGGCTAATTAAAAATCAAAGATGGCTGCCATTTTTTAAAGATGGTTGGTCCTTTTCTGCTTACGAATACTAAGTAAGTAGAGCTACTTCAGAATTTAATAGTTTTAGACCGTATGGCAAGGCGTTGGGAATTGGGGATCCCATTAAGGTAGATTGGTGGATAAATTCGTTTTTATCAAAACAATGTAATCGTTTCAAACTTACTTAATTAAGAACTTATGATCGCATGAAATTTCTTTTGTCATTCACTCTCATCCGTGCATTTGAATTTGTAAGTTTATTCGAAAAAGATCATTCAAATATCATCAGATACCATAATATTTTATAATTTTGAGACCATTGTATCAATGTTTTTATTAATTCACTATTATATATATATATATATATATATATATATATATATATATATATATATATATATATATATATATATATATATATATATATATATATATATATATATATATATATATATATATATATATATATATATATATATATATATATACATATACATATATATATCGACAAAGAGATGGAGCTGGCGGGAGAGTAACTGCTCCCCGCACTCTAGTTTTGGGGTGTTTGAATGTACGTGGATATAGTACGATAGAGAGTAAAAGATGTGAAATTAGAAGTATGTTTAGGAATAGAAGGATGGCTGTATTGGCCTTGTGTGAGATGAAGATAAAAGGAAAGGGTGAAGTGATGTTTGGTGAAATGTCTGGTAGAGTGTCTGGGATTGAAAGGGGAAGAGCGAGAGAGGGTGTGGCTTTATTGCTGAGTGAATGGATGACAGGTAAAGTAGTGGAATGGAAGGAGATATTATCTAGGTTAATGTGGGTAAGGGTTAGGTTGGGTAGGGAATGTTGGGCGTTTGTCAGTGCGTATGGGCCAGGTAGTGAGAAAAGTGAAGAAGAGCGGAATGAGTTCTGGAATGAATTAACTAGGTGTGTAGAAGGACTGGGTAGAAGGAATTATGTAGTTGTCATGGGTGACTTAAATGCTAGAGTGGGCACGGGAGAGGTAGAAGGTGTCATTGGGAAGTATGGCGTACCAGGTGAAAATGAGAGTGGTGAGAGACTGGTAGATATGTGTGTTAAGCAAGAGATGGTGATAAGTAATAGCTTTTTCAAAAAGAAAGATAAAAATAAGTATACATGGGTAAGATTGGCAAATGGAAGAGTAGTAGAAAGGGCATTAATGGATTATGTGTTGATAACTAAAAGAATGTTTGGAAGATTGAAAGACGTGCACGTGTTTAGGGGTATGGCTAACGGTATGTCTGATCATTTTTTGGTGGAAGGAAAATTGGTTGTAGCAAAAGAGTGGGGGAATAGAGTAGGTGGATGTAGAAGGGAGCTAGTGAGGGTTGAAGAGCTAATAAAACCGGGGGTAAGAAGTAAATATCAGGAAAGGTTGAAAATGACATATGACGAAGTGAAAGTAAGAGAAACTGGCAATTTAGAGGAGGAGTGGAAGTTAGTAAAAGAAAATTTTGTTGGGATTGCAAGTGATGTGTGTGGCAAGAAGGTTGTTGGAGGCAGCATGAGGAAGGGCAGTGAATGGTTGAATGAAGGAGTGAAGGTAATAGTAGAAGAGAAAAAGAGGGCTTTTGAAGAATGGCTGCAGAGTAATAGTATAGAGAAGTATGAAAATTATAAAGAGAAAAATGTGGAAGTAAAGCGCGAGGTACGTGAGGCAAAGAGGGCAGCTGACCTGAGGGGGGTCAGGGATTTGGTTATTCATATGAAGAGAATAAGAAGAAGTTTTGGAAAGAAGTGAAGAGAGTAAGGAAGGCTGGCTCAAGAATTGAAGAGACAGGGAAAGATGGAAATAGAAGGTTGTTAAAAGGAGAGGAGGCAAAGAAAAGATGGGCGGAATATTTTGAAAGTTTACTGAATGTTGAGGATAATAGGGAGGCAGATATAATTGCTGTTGCAGGTGTTGTGGTGCCAGTGATGGGAGATGAGAATGAGAGACAGATTACAATAGATGAAGTGAGGAGAGCACTAGATGAAACGAGAGTAGGAAAAGCGTCTGGTATGGATGGTGTGAGAGCTGAGATGTTGAAGGAAGGGGGTGTGACTGTACTTGAAAGGTTGGTGAGATTGTTTAATATGTGTTTTGTTTTGTCAATGGTACCAGTAGATTGGGTTTGTGCATGTATTGTACCCTTATATAAGGGTAAGGGAGATGTGCATGAGTGTTGAAATTAAAGAGGTATTAGTTTGTTAAGTGTAGTTGGAAAAGTGTATGGTAGAGTAATGATTAATAGGATTAAGGATAAAACAGAGAACGCAATATTAGAAGCACAGGGTGGTTTTAGAAGAGGTAGGGGTTGTATGAATCAAATTTTTACTGTAAGGCAGATATGCAAGAAATATTTAGCAAAAGGTAAGGAGGTGTATGTTGCGTTTATGGATCTGGAGAAAGCGTATGATAGAGTTGATAAGGAAGCAATGTGGAATGTGATGAGGTTATATGGAGTTGGTGGAAGGTTGTTGCAAGCAGTTAAAAGTTTCTACAAAGGTAGTAAAGCATGTGTTAGAATAGGAAATGAAGTGAGTGATTGGTCTCCGGTGAGAGTGGGGCTGAGACAGGGATGTGTGATGTCGCCGTGGTTGTTTAACTTGTATGTTGATGGAGTGGTGAGAGAGGTGAATGCTCGAGTTCTTGGACGAGAATTAAAACTGGTAGACGAGAATGAAATGACCAAGAATGGGAGGTGAATCAGTTGTTGTTTGAGGATGATACTGTACTGGTTACAGACACAGAAGAGAAGCTTGGCCGATTGGTGACAGAATTTGGAAGAGTGTGTGAGAGAAGGAAGTTGAGAGTTAATGTGGGTAAGAGTAAGGTTATGAGATGTACGAGAAGGGAAGGTGGTGCAAGGTTGAATGTCATGTTGAATGGAGAGTTACTTGAGGAGGTGGATCAGTTTAAGTACTTGGGGTCTGTTGTTGCAGCCAATGGTGGAGTGGATGCAGATGTACGTCAGAGAGTGAATGAAGGTTGCAAATTGTTGGGGGCAGTTAAGGGAGTAGTAAAAAATAGAGGGTTGGGCATGAATGTAAAGAGAGTTCTATATGAGAAAGTGATTGTACCAACTGTGATGTATGGATCGGAGTTGTGGGGAATGAAAGTGATGGAGAGACAGAAATTGGATGTGTTTGAGATGAAGTGTCTAAGGAGTATAGCTGGTGTATCTCGAGTAGATAGGGTTAGGAACCAAGTGGTGAGAGTGAGAACGGGTGTAAGAAATGAGTTAGCAGCTAGAGTGGATATGAATGTGTTGAGGTGGTTGGCCATGTTGAGAGAATGAAAAATGGCTGTCTGCTAAAGAAGGTGATGAATGCAAGAGTTGATGTGAGAAGTACAAGAGGAAGGCAAAGGTTTGGGTGGATAGATGGAGTGAAGGAAGCTGTGGGTGATAGGAGGATAGATGTGAGAGAGGCAAGAAAGCATGCTAGAAGTAGGAATGAATGGCGAGCGATTGTGACGCAGTTCCGGTAGGCCCTGCTGCTTCCTCCGATGCCTTAGATGACCGCGGAGGTAGCAGCAGTAGGGGATTCAGCATTATGAAGCTTCATCTGTGGTGGATAATGTGGGAGGTTGGGCTGTGTCACCCTAGCAGTACCAGCTGAACTCGGTTGAGTCCCTTCTTAGGCTGTTAGGAACGTAGAGAGTAGGGGTCCCCTTTTTTGTTTTGTTTCATTTGTTGATGTCTGTTACCCCCCAAAATTGGGGAAAGTGCCTTGGTATATGTATGTATGTATATATATATATATATATATATATATATATATATATATATATATATATATATATATATATGCAGTGTATATTCTTATATATACGTATATATACATATATATATATTTATATATATATATATATATATATATATATATATATATATATATATATATATATATATATATATATATATATATATATATGTAAATTTTATATATATATATATATATATATATATATATATATATATATATATATATATATATATATATGTGTGTGTGTGTATATATTTATA
This sequence comes from Palaemon carinicauda, assembly GCF_036898095.1. Lineage (NCBI taxonomy): Eukaryota > Metazoa > Arthropoda > Malacostraca > Decapoda > Palaemonidae > Palaemon > Palaemon carinicauda. The sequence continues at coordinate 70,951,028 of NC_090736.1, forward strand.
TATATATATGTATATATATATATATATATATATATATATATATATATATAAATATATATATATATATATCTATATATATATATATGAATATAGCATATATATAAATTTTATATATGTATATATATATATGTATATATATATTTATATATACATATATATATATATATATATATATATATATATATATATATATATATATATATATATATATATATATATATAAATATGTTATCCCTATCTCTCACCTGAAGGAGATGAGTTTACTAGTCCTATGTCTTATCATTGACCCCTAGAAGACACTTATACCAATTTAGAGACAGGTGTATTGGTGGGTAGTGGTTCCAGAGACATCCACTGACCAAGCAAACGTACATATTATGATATCTGACGGAGTGTATGAAATGCCCTGTGTTCTAACAATATTCCTTATAAAAAGGTGATGCAAAACATTCTGGATGTAACAAATCTATACGTTTCTCTCTCTGTCTTTCTGTTTGTCAACTACGCATGTTTATAACGGGGTAAAATATGCAAGGAAGGTCATAAACACATTTGAAATATTCAGGTTACCAAAGGCAGAAACTTCTATTTGAAATAATATTGCTCAAATTATAGATCCCTTCGATAATGGACCAATCCAGATGGATGTTAGATATTCCATTAAAAGATATCCTCCACAGTCACTGAATAATCCAACATATCCTCTGCATATTGCCCAGCTCTCTTGTCCTTCTGACAACACTGGATAAACAGCAACCTTCACCCCACCCTTCTGTATGAATTATTATGACAACTCATTTACATATGATCCTCAGTAACTAACGTCTTGAGTATTTCCACGGAAGATGTGTAATTACATATGGCAAGATGATGTGCCTGTCTGGAGCAGTATTAGTTGCACTAACAAAACTATAGCCTTCTTTTCCTATCCAGTTCACTAACATTAAGTTTGGTCTTTAATCCACGAAATCCCCCCTCCTCTCCCCCCCCCTCTCTCTCTCTCTCTCTCTCTCTCTCTCTCTCTCTCTCTCTCTCTCTCTCTCTCTCTCTGTCTCTCTCTCTCTCTCTCTCTCTCTCTCTCTCTCTCCAAAACTCCTTCCAAAATCTGTCGCTAAAACTTTACTCGTACTTTTTACTCAGATGGAGGATCTTTGTTTTCTGTAATATAACTCACTTGTCACAACCATTGTATATCTTGCCTCTCTTCTCTGTTACTTTCTGCTTTTAATGTTTACAAAATTCTATGGGCTGAGTCTTTCCCCTACTGGTTTATTTCTGGTCAAAGTGTTTATCATTTTCCAACCCTTATTTGAAAAGAATACTTTGAAAGGGTTGAAGTAAGGTATGTAAATATGTTACTTTAAATAGTGTGTACGTAGAATGGAGTCTGGTAAAAGAAAATGCTGCTATTGTAAGGTTATTTAACTTACAGAAACGGGAAAGGGTAGATATGTTTGGGTAATTTAAATGGAAATGTAGACACCAGCCACCCGTTTACCTGCTACCGCTAGAGAGTTATTGAGTCCTTTGACTGTCGATGTCGATACAGTACTACATCGGATCACTCTTTGATTACGACTCATTTCCCTTTGCCTACACATACATCGAAACAACGAATAATCTAGCCCATTCCTTACACATTCTCCTCTTTCTTCATACAGCTGACAACAATAAGGTAACTGAAAAATTCTTCTTCACTCCAGGGGTAGAAGAGACTCTAGCTATGGTAAGCAGCTCTTCTAGAAGGAATTACAAAATCAAGCCATTGTTCTCTAGTCTTGGGTAGTACCATAGCCTCTGTATCATGGCCTTTCACTGTCTTGGATTAGAATTCTCTTACTGAAGGGAACACTCAGGCACACTATTTTATCTGTTTCCTTATTTTCTTTCCTCACTGGGCCATTTTCCCTGTTGAAGCCCTTTGGCTTGTAGCTTCCTGCTTTTCCCACTAGGATTGTTGCTTAGCTAGTAATGATAATAATACAATTGGTGAGCGTTAGAAGAGAATATGAATATAGATTTTTATCCAAAGGTTCTCAGAAAAGGACTTGTTTGTTGGGAACACGTGAGTTCCAACAAAGCATATACATAAGTTATTTGAAAAGGAGAATATGTTCAAAAATTATTAATTTCAGTACGTATTTTACAGATTACAGTAATTATAGATGGAAGAATTACCTAATGATAGTAGTGACCTTAATTATATCTAAATCTAGAAGTTAATTGTAACTGGCAAAACAAGAGTTAAACATTTCAGTGGAATAATTGACTTAGGGTTGTGGTATCCCATGAGAAACGCCCCTGTCTCGCAATCTGTTGGACGGTAGTTCAAGCCACGATCGAACTCGAAAGTTTCTAGTGGTTTCTGCAAACGTTCTGTCTTTGTGAGCTAGGAGGAACCTATAGGCCTCACCTGCTAAGTCATCAGCTGCGATTGCCTGGTCCTTCCTGGTCCTAGCTTGACGTAGAGGGGACTTGGGCGCTGACCATATGTGTTGTGAATAGTAAACAGGAATGTGATTATCAGATGGGGAATAAGATATAAGTGAGAGTAAGATACATGGGGCATAAAGTTGTTGAGCCGCAGGAGGATTTATAATAAGATTTTGATTCAGAAACAAAGACAAATGACATGAGAACTGAGATTGTTATTTTTAATTCAAATTTCCCAAATTTTGGCTTTCATAACGAAGAGAGTAAAAACATTAACGAATCTATATCTATAAATATATAATGAAACGCTCTTAGGCAACTAAATGTTTATCTTGTTAAAAATTAATAGTGTAGTAAACTCGAGTAAGCAAGAGTGGGGAAGATTATTATTTAGAATCAACTTGAAAGTAAAAGTAAATCAACTGACTCAAATTCGCTTTTGAAATATAGTCTCTAAAATATAAACCGGAACAGAATGATCAACAAATAACGTATTTTCTATGTGAGACAAAGCGTGAATTATATCCTTTTCTTTCCAAACGAACCTTTTCTCTCCTCGCAGTTGTACCTTATGAAGCAGATGGACGAAGGAGACATGTCCAACTACCAAAGCAACGGAGAATTTGACCTGTTAGAGTTCACAGCAATGAAGAACATCACGTATTATTCCTACTGCCCCGAACCCTACCAAAATATAACCTTCACCATAAAGCTGAGAAGGAGACCCATGTTTTATGTGTTCAATCTCATCTTGTCTTGCGTTCTAATCAATGGCATATCTGAGTTTAGCCTATTATAAGAAAATAGTTCTTTAAATTTCTCTGAATACTTGATTATTATTTATTGTTTGATAATATTTTATATCCTATTGGAAGTGTCCTTGCTTGGGGCTCGTGACCTGCTCAAGCTTGATGGTTCCTTGTAGTGTCAGCAACCTTATCATCCTTGTGAGCTAAGAAAGGGGGGGAGGGGGTGTGTTAGGGGAGCCCATAGGTCTACATGCTGTGTCACAAGCAGCCTGTCCCTACCTGGTCCTATAATTTTCAGCTTGGGTTTAGAGACCTCTTGGGCACTGATCATATGTATATATGATCAATCTCTGGGGCATTGCCTTGCTAGCAAGGGCAATGTCAGTTCCTTGCCTTTGCCATTCATGGGCAGTTTTAAACCTTTAAACAGCAGAGATGAGTTTAGTGAATTTTAGAAACATTATCGATTTAACTTCTGTGAATGCTTGATGTTTTGTTGAAATTTAATTTGAAATACCTTGCAGATGCGAGATTAATGGTTCGGTACAGAAGTAGCTCTAGATCAAGTGCACGTTATGTTATCATACTTACTACTTACTTACTTAATCCTCTGGCACCCACGAGATACATAGGGCATCATGAATCCAAGCCATACGTCTCTTCCCTGTGCCATCTCCTGATCTCAACCTAATTTTCATATCCAATCTCCCTTCGCATTGTCATCAGCAACGTTTCTCTTAGAGAACTAGAGATGCTTATCATGAAAGAATCTATCTCTTTTACTTTTCTTGAAACAAGATTTGGGTAAGGCAGACAATTTTAAAAATAATTTTTCTGTAATTTTATTACCTAATCCAGTATCATTTCAGAAAGTTTATGATTTTTTTGAAAGACATTAGACTTTATATGAAGTCAGAAATAATTCAGAGCTGTGAAACGATATTGTTTAAATATTACTAGTAATCAGTACGTAGCCAACAAACTTTTTAGATAATTAAAAGAAATCAATTAGATTTTCATCAAGAAGATAAACCCTGACTGCACATTATGTCTGTTTGTTTACCACTTTGCCTTCTCCTTTTTTATGAGTGTACAAACTTATATATATATATATATATATATATATATATATATATATATATATATATATATATATATATATATATATATATATATATATATATATATATATATATATATATATATATATATGTGTGTGTGTGTGTGTGTGTGTGTCTATATGTATATGTATGTATGTATGTATGTATGTATGTATGAATGTATGTATGTATGTATGTAGATTATGTGTGTTTTCTTTGCGCATATACGTATGTGTATGTATGTCATTATCCATTCATTAAAAACCATAAGCAATATGACGTCTTAAATCCGCATCATTTTCTCTTCCCAGCGTTATTGGTGTTCTAAGTCCCGAGCGAATCCGGAGAAAAGATCACCTTGGGGATATCTGCTCTGCTCTCCATGACGGTGTTCCTCATGACCATCAGGGAGAGCTTGCCCCCGACGGAAAAGACGCCGCTAATTAGTAAGTGGCGATAATCCGGTTTGCTGGGAAATTGGCCTCTGCGAGTTTGGATGGATGGCCAGCGCCTGGAGGGAGACTTTGCAAAATGGTGCTGCCGAAAATGTACAGGACCGAACTATTTTTTATTTCAGTGTAAAATGGATTAGATTGAGTTTTTGTGAATAAGTACATATCTAAATACACAAGAGAGTAGTCTAAAAATACAATATAACTGAATTGAAAGGATTACTCAAAATCAAAATTGTACACAAATTAACAGTATATATATATATATATATATATATATATATATATATATATATATATATATATATATATATATATATATATATATATATATATGTATATATATTTACATGTATATATATATATATTCTTTCTCAGACACGAAGGTATCCTTAGAATAAAAGACGCAAATATCTAAAAATACTCTTCAGAGGTAAAGGTACATAGAAAATCCAAGAGACACCTAAAGATACAAAGTACCTTCATTATTGTGCATTTTGGATATTAGTACAAATTCTAGTCACATATGTAATCTAAAAATTTGGGTAAAAGTCAATTATTCAATAATTACACATCTCTGCTACTATTGGTCATAAAATATTTAAAAAAAATAAATTGTCATATTCTATTTTCATATTGATTACTGAAATAAATCAATAATTTGAACAAATGCTTTTTCTAATAAAATAATCGTCAGATTTAATCATGCCAGTCAATAATTGTCTAATACATCTGATACTTATTTCGAATGAGTACAGACTGACTTCATACAAAATCAATCACTTGGTAATTGTATAAATTTACAGCGAATGCCTATTGCTTTCTGAGACCCAGACTTCTCAAAAATCAATTAGTCTTTGTTGATTGCGCGATAGGCCAAAGTTACAATGAACTCTAATCATTCCCTTTATCGAATTAATGTCAATTTCCAAGCAATAAGAAGAGGAAATTTCGGAAAGTTGGAAATGAAATTGCCTAAGGAAGTTCTATCATTTTTAAATAGCTTTAGGGTTGTGGTGGCCGATGTGGTAACGTTCCGCGCTGGTGAACACTAGAATAGGATTAGAGTCCTGCTTAAACTCGTTAGTTTCTTTGGTTGCTGTAACCTCACCATACAAGTGAGCTAAGGATGGGGTTGTTTGGGGGAGCCTATACGTCTATCTACTGAGTCATCAGCAGCCATTGCCTGGCTCTGATTGGTCCTATCTTGGGTGGAGAGGGGCCTTGGGTGCTGATCATATGTATATATGGTCAGTCTCTAGAATATTGTCCTGTTTTGATTGGACAATGCCGCCGTCCCTTGCCTCTGCCATTCATGAGCGGTCTTTAAACCTTTAAACTAGCTACAACAGTAAAGTACAGAGATCAGACATGATTGTTGTAAACATATCATTTAGGAGTGTTATCCTTTTCTTCATTATACGGGATTATTTGATTTGATTCAATAAGTGAGATCAGTTGGTGATTCAGTTGTCGTATACTCACAGCCAAAAAAAAAAAAAAAAAATTCAAAATGCAATCATTGATATGAATATTACATTTCCGAGTATTTTAAATTATTATCATTATTATTTTTTTTTTAATATTCTCGTTTGGAATTACCAATAAACGCTTGGTCGTCAATTTTTATTGTAATACATGCTATAATTTCACGTGAAGCTGAAAAAAGAAGATACCAAAAACCGGAGTTGGGTAAACTTTTTGCATTCATGAGCGTCCTAACTTTATGCCGTTCCTATTTTGGTTTTTGCTGATTTTATTATTTTCATTTTTAGTCATAGTTGGCAATATCAATTTTGAACAATAAATTTATTCTATAATTACATGTAGCAATACCCGAATTGGCCGCTATAATTATTGTTTTAAACTCATTTATGTTAGAATATTATCAATTTCTTTCTTTATATTTCAATTTTTTTTATCTTTTTTTTTTTTTTTGGGGGGGGGGGGGGCTGGAAGTGATGAATGGCCTGCAACATACACTCTCACCTAAGTACACACTACACTAATTTTACTAAACATATTATTCTTCAGACAATATTTTCTGAAAAATCCAACATTAATCTCTATAACATATAAGGCCTTTATTTAGCATTTGGAATGGACACTGTAATGAGACCTGGATTAAAAAATTCCCTTTAGGCATGTACTATGGAGGGACAATCTGTCTGGTCAGCTTCGCCTTGGGGATGTCCGTGCTAACCTTAAACATCCACCAACGAGGAGTTCGGGGGACCGAGGTTCCGCATATCATCAAGAAGATCGTCTTGGGGGGATCGTTCAAGCTGGACTTCCTGCACTTCGAAACCCCGTTATGGCACAGGAAGAGAAAAACGTCTTGCTTAGTTTCATTATACAGAAAACACACACACACACACACACACACACACACACACACATATATATATATATATATATATATATATATATATATATATATAATATATATATATATATATATATATATAATCTTAGACATTAAATGCTATAGCAACTGCTGCAACAACTTTATATATATATATATATATATATATATATATTATATATATATATATATATATATATATATATATATATATATATATATATATATATATATATATACACACACACAGTAGACCCCCAGCTTACGTTTTTTTCACGTTACGGTGTGGAATACGATTTTTTTTCGTCCCCTCGTTACGACATTATCCCCACCTTACGGCATCGAATTCCAAACCTCAATTCTGGTGGTTTCTACGCGTACGACTGTGCGAGTCAGTAGTTTACCACCACGCTCATACGTCACTGCATACGTCACTAAGAAGCTGGTCTGCTATTGGTCGGCGTCACGGCGTCACTAAGATGCCGATACGCTATTGGCTGAAAATCCTCCCACAATGCTTGAGGGAGATGCTGCCTCTCTCTCTCTTTGTCATACGCACGCTCATTTCAGAATCTTGTGTGCGTTTCGTAAAGATTTTATCTCGTGTGAGTGCTTGCGATATTGTTATTTTTTGTGCATTTTAGTGTTTAATTATAACTTTAATTCGTTAGCCATGGGTCCCAAGATTGCTAGTGATGCTAAAGGCAAAAGTAAGAAGATGACAACTATAGAAACTAAGCTTGAGATCATAAAGAAATATGAAGAAGGCATGCGCATCACTACCATCGCTAATACGTACGGCCGTAACCAATCTACGATTGGTAAAATTATTAAGAATAAGGAAGCCATTAAAGCAAGTAAGTCTTCAAAGGCATGACTGTCCTTGCTAGTGGAAGGACCTCAATCAATGATGAGATGGAGAGACTCCTTCTTCTGTGGATTAAAGAGAAGGAAATCGCTGGTGATACACTCACGCAATCGGTAATTTTGCACAAGGCGAGCGCCATCTTTGCCGATCTCGTGGAAGCTCAGATAGACGGCGGAGGTTTGATCGGTTTAGGAAGAGAACTGGTATTCACTCAGTCGTCAGGCATGGAGAGGCGGTCAGTTCTGACAAGAAAGCAGCAGAAGAATTCCTCAAGAAGTTTGAGAACGTAATTTCCAGAGAAGGCTACATTCCTCAGCATGTTTTTAACTGCGATGAAACTGGCCTTTTCTGGAAAAAAATGCCCCGCCGTACATATATCACATCTGAAGAAAGGAAACTTTCTGGCCATAAACCAATGAAGGACAGACTAACGCTGGCATTTTGTGCAAATGCCAGTGGGGGCTTAAAAATTAAGCCCCTACTGGTATACCACTCAGAAAATCCTTGTGCCTTCAAGGCACAAAATATCATGAAGGAGAGGCTCTCGATATTTTGGAAGTCTAATGCTAAGGCCTGGGTCACGAGGACCATATTTATTAAGTGGATAAACGTCTGCTTCGGTCCGGCTGTCAAGAACTATTTAGAAGAGAACAATCTTCCTCTGAAATGTCTCCTGGTGCTGGAAAATGCCCCTGCTCACCCTCCTAGCCTCGAGGACATCATTCATCCGGACTTCTCCTTCATTAAGGTTCTCTATCTACCACCAAACACCACCCCTCTCCTCCAGCCTATGGACCAGCAAGTGATTGCCAACTTCAAGAAGCTTCACACAAAGCATCTGTTCAGAAGATGCTTCAAAGTGACTGAAAGCACTCAACTCACCCTCCGTGAATTTTGGAGGGGGCATTTTGACATCGTTCAATGCC
>NC_090736.1:70964920-70967420 GCF_036898095.1 Palaemon carinicauda
ACAACTACAGTCTCGGTTAAAGCTTTAAGCTCGTTAACATGAAGATAACAACAATATATGTCAAGTCTTAAAGCTCGGTAACAAAAAAAAACTATAATTTGTCAAGTCTTAAAACTCGGTAACATGAAAACTATAATCTGTCAAGTGTTATTGCTCGGTAACATAAATATTACATTATCCATCAACTATTAAAGTACTGTAACATAAAATTGCAATCTGTCAGGTCTTAAAGCTCAGTTACATAAATACTAGTCTTTGTCAAGTCTTAAAGCTCAGTTACATAAACACCACAATATCTGTCAAGTCTTAAAGCTTGTTAACATCAATAGTACATTATCTGTCAATTCTTAAAGCTCAGTTACATAAATACTACAATCTCTGTCAGGTCTTATGCTCAGTTAAATAAAAACTACAATCTCTGTCAAGTCTTAAGCTCAGTTACATGAATACTACAATCTCTGTCAAGTCTTAAGCTCAGTTACATAAAAACTACAATATCTGTCAACTCTTAAGCTCAGTTACATAAATACTACAATCTCTGTCAAGTCTTAAGCTCAGTTACATAAAAACTACAATCTCTGTCAAATCTTAAGCTCAGTTACATAAATACTACAATCTCTGTCAAGTGTTTAAGTTCGATAACATAAAAACTTTCATCTCTGTCAAGTCTTAAGCTCAATTACATAAATACTACAATCACTGTTAAGTCTTAAGCTCAGTTACATAAATACTACAATCTCTGTCAAGTCTTAAGCTCAGTTACATAAATAATGCAACCTCTGTCAAGTGTTAAAATTCAATAACATACAAACTACAATATATGTCAAGTCTTAAGCTCAGTCACATAAATACTACAATCTCTGTCAAGTCTTCAGCTCAGTTACATAAATACTACAATCTTTGTCAAGTCTTAAGCTCAGTTACATAAAAACTATAATCTCTGTCAAGTCTTAAGTTCAGGTACATGAATACTACAATCTCTGTCAACTCTTAAGCTCAGTTACATAAATCTAACAATCTCTGACAAGTCTTAAGCTCAGTTAAATAAATACTACAATCTCTGTCAATTCTTAAGCTCAGTTACATAAATACTACAATTTCTGTCAATTCTTAAGCTCAGTTACATAAATACTACAATCTCTGTCAAGGCTCAAAGCTCGGTAGCATAAATATTCGAATCCATAGATATCAAACAATAGATGCCGTATGAACCAATCCTGCCTACCTGTAGACGACTGTCATCTTGCTCTTATAATTTATCAAGGTCGCTCGGTATAAATCTTGTACTCACCAATGTTTATCGTTAGCTTGCTGCACCAACAAACATACAGTGTAGTCAAGATTAAAGAGTAAACAAAAAGAGAAACAAACACACATACTTATGTATATACTGTATATATATATATATATATATATATATATATATATATATATATATATATACATATGTATATATATATGTGTGTATATATATATATATATATATATATATATATATATATATATATATATATATATATATATATATATATTTACACACACATATATATATATGTATATATATATATATATATATATATATATATATATATATATATATATATATATATATATATATATCCTCTCCTATGCCTATTGACGCAAAGGGCCTTGGTTAGATTTCGCCAGGCGTCTATATATTTAGCTTTCAATTCAATACTTCCCCATCCATCATCTCCTACTTCACGTTTCATAGTCCTCAGCCATGTAGGCCTGGGTCCCCCAACTCTTCTAGTGCCATATGGGGCCAATTGAAAGCTTGGCGAACTAATCTCTCTTGGGGAGTGCGAAGAGCATGCCCAAACCATCTCCATCTATCCCTCGTCATGATTTCCTTCACAGATTGGACTTGAGTTATCTCTCTTATGGCTCCATTTCTAATTATGTTTTGCCATTTAACTCCCAATATCCTTTTGAAACCTTTGTTTTTAAATCTATTAAATATATGGGAGAATGTTTCATTGTCATACCATGACTCATGTCCATAGAGTAACACAGATCTCACTACACTGATATATAGCCGTAGGCAAGGGACAAGGACAATACCCTAACTACCTGGACAATACTATAAAAATTGATCATATATACATATGATCAGGACCCAATTCCCCTCTCCATCCAAGCTATGCCAGGGTGGCCATGCAATGGCTGCTAATGATTCAACATGTAGACCTAAAGGCTCCTCAAACCCACCATCCTTAGCTCACAGAGGTAATGAAGTTGCAGACACTACAATAAACAAACGAAATTGAGAGGCAGATCACCAGTTTGGGACGTTTCCAATAGGCCACCACAACCCTGTTATATAGTCAAAATTCATTTTCAGCTGCTGTGTCTAATTCTGATATATTGAAATTGGCAGAGGACGTATTATGAATCCTGTGTTAAGCGGAAAAGCGATCTTTGAGAGCTGGTCTTTATTAAAGTCGGCTGCGTCCTCTTCATTTAGAAGTCAACAGGA
>NC_090736.1:70977420-70982420 GCF_036898095.1 Palaemon carinicauda
GTTTCAGCGCGCAGAAGTCCACTTCCGTATCAGGGGCGTGACTCGCTTAACCACCAAAGCGGATTATGTTCTCGCGGCGATACCCGAGGACACCTTCCCAGAAATATCCGACTGGCTTTGTGAACAAGGAGACACCCCAATAGCGTATGACGACCTCAAATCATACCTTCTGCAGCAGTACTCGCCGTCACCAGCCGCCCGTATAGCAAAGCTTTTTCAGCTCTCGCAACAACCGTTGGGGGACCAAAGGGCTTCGCTTGCCCTCAGGGAAATGACCAGTATCGCTCGCCTTCAACCTGCCGCAGACGGTTCTCCTCGTGAGGTGAACCTACTCCGTGCCCTTTGGATACGCCGTTTACCTGAACCTGTGCGCGCTGCCATACCCGATGTCGATAGTTTACCCATAAAGGACTTGATGACCAAAGCCGACGCCCTTGTGGACAGCCACTTCAAGACCTCCATCAACGCCTCCACCCCTGACGACGAGGATGCCTATTCAACGTCAACCGAAGCTGACATGAATGCCGTAGGACATACACGTCTACCCCGTGACGTGCCGAAGCGGCGACAAAGCCGCCCACCACCCACCAATCGCTCGCGCCCCAACGAACGACTTCTACAGCCACTTACTACCTCCCATCCACCGCAGTTTTGCTACTACCACTTCAGATTCGGGGCAACCGCGAAGAAATGTGCCAAAGATTGTCAGTGGCCAAAAAACGTGTAAGTAGGCCATCGCTTGTGGCGGTGGCCTCCCATGTTTCTAATCTTTTCTTTTTACAGGATGCAGGAACGGGCGTGCGATTTTTGGTAGACACGGGTGCTTGTCGTTCTCTTTTGCCAAGGAAACTCTTCAAGGCACAACGTAGTCTGTCTACATCTACCGACGTCCGCTTGGTAGCTGCCAACGGATCTGCAATACCCACCTACGGTTACGAGAGCCTCACATTATCATTCGGAAACGGTAAATTCAATTGGAAGTTTCTCGTTGTTGACGGCACAATGCCAATCCTCGGTGCGGATTTCCTCTCTCATTTCCACCTTCTGGTCGATGTCGCCCACCGACGATTGGTCAACGCAGACTCGTACTTGTCGACACCTCTTCAACCCGCCCCCTCTAACCTCGCTCTCCACATCAGCATACCCACGGATGCCTACGCCCACCTCCTCACGTCGTACCCGGAAGTTTTCCGTCCAGAACTTCGCCAAACGCCCACGGTTCCTGCCAAGCACGGTATTTATCACCATATCAAGACGACGGGACCCCCAGTCTTCGCAAAATTCAGACGTCTGGCACCGGAACGATTGGCAGCCGCCAAACAGACGTTCGCCGAAATGGAGAAAATGGGCCTTTGCCAAAAGGCCTCCAGCCCATGGTCGTCACCCTTACACATCGTTCTGAAGAAAGACGGCTCCCTCCATCCGTGCGGGGATTACAGGCGCCTGAACATGCAAACAGAACCGGATCACTACCCACTCCCAAACATCGCCGATGTAACCTCCTACCTGCACAAAGCAAAGGTTTTCTCTACGCTTGACCTCCTGAAGGGGTATTATCAGGTGCCTATGAACCCAGAAGACATCCCCAAGACTGCCATCACCACTCCGTTTGGCACATACACCTTCAATTACTCCTATTTTGGCCTTCGTAATGCTGGGGCAACGTTTCAACGTCTCATGGATGGCATCTTAGGGGACCTCCCTTTCTGTGTATGTTATGTGGACGACATACTTGTGTTCTCCTCCTCAAAAGAGGAACACCTCCGTCACCTGCGCATCGTGCTCGACCGCCTGCAACAAAACGGCCTTGTAGTCCGGTACGACAAGTGTACCTTTGGCGCCAACGAAGTGTCCCTTAGGGCACCGTATCACTCCTGAAGGAGTCCATCCCCTCCCTGAGAAGGTAGCAGCCGTTCAGAATTTCCCCACGCCCTCGACCGTCAAAGCTCTGCAGGAATTCTTGGGCATGATCAACTATTATCACCGCTTTCTGCCAGCCATTGCCGCCACTCTTGCTCCCCTCTACGCCTCCCTCAAGGGCAAGCCAAAGGACTTGAAGTGGGGTCCCCTTCAAGAAGCGGCCTTCTGCAATGCAAAGAAGGCCCTATCAACTGCTGCGGCTCTCACTTTTCCTATCCCACACGCCCCTCTCCTTCTCTCCACCGATGCCAGCGACGTCGCTATTGGTGCAGTACTCGAGCAGGTGGTCAAAGGCTCGCCCCGCCCATTGGCCTTCTTCAGCAGAAAACTGTCCAAGGCAGAATCGGGTTATTCTACCTTCGATCGAGAATTGCTGGCGGTGCACTTGGCTGTCCGTCACTTTCGCCATTTCTTAGAAGGTACGCCCTTCATCATTCGCACAGACCACATGCCTCTGGTGCACGCCTTCACTCGACAGTCTGACGCATGGTCCGCCCGTCAACGCCGCCATCTCTCCGCCGTGGCTGAATACAATTGCACCCTCCAATACGTCCCTGGGAAATTGAATCCCGTTGCCGATGCCCTGTCAAGAAACACGTTGGCTGCCGTTCAACTGGGATTGGATTACAACGCCCTGGCTGAAGCCCAACGACAGGATCCAGAGTATCAAGCTTGTAGGACATCCTGCACGTCCCTCCGTTGGGAGGATTTTCCCCTCGAAAACTCCAACACCACCCTCCTCTGTGACGTCAGTACTGGTAGACCGCGACCTTGGATTCCTGCTCCCATGCGCTGACAGGTGTTTGATTTTATCCACGGCCTTTCACATCCCTCGTGCCGTTCTACTGCACAGCTGCTGAAGTCAAAGTTCATTTGGCACGGCCTTTCTAAGGATGCTAAGGATTGGGTCCGTGCCTGTACTTCTTGCCAAACTTCCAAAGTACATCGACATACGGATTCAGGAGTGGGCACCTTTCCTCAACCTCAGCGTCGTTTCGCACACATTCACGTCGACGTTGTAGGCCCCCTACCCACATCACAAGGACATCGTTACCTGTTTACCGTCATCGACCGCTCCACTCGTTGGCCTGAAGCCATTCCCATGGAAACTGCAACCTCCGCCTCATGTACATCTGCCTTACTCTCTGGATGGATTTCAAGATTCGGTATCACTGAGCATATTACTTCTGACAGGGGAACCACTTTCACCTCTCAATTATGGACGTCATTTGCGAATCTCCTGGGCATCACCCTACATCAGACAACGGCCTACAACCCCGCTGCCAATGGAATGGTTGAACGTTTTCATCGCACCCTCAAAGCAGCTTTGATGTCCCGCTGCAAGGATTGCAACTGGTTTACTCAGCTTCCCTGGGTCCTCCTTGGACTAAAGACCACTCCTAAAGACGCCCTCGACGTCTCGGCAGCCGAAATGGTGTATGGCGACCCGTTGGTCGTCCCTGCCGAGTTTTTTCCTTCTACAACCTCCTCCGACGATCTCCAGCGCATACGTCACGTCGTGGGAAAATTTACTCCGTGCCGCCAGACTTACAAGCCCCCAGCGAAGTATCACATACCAACGGACTTGCACTCTGCAACGCACGTCTTCCTGCGCAACGACACCAGCAAGCCACCGTTAACGCCCCCTTACACAGGACCTTTCCTTGTGATCCGACGCAGTCCGAAAGCATTCCTCCTAAACATTCGGGGCAAAGAAGACTGGGTCTCCATTGATCGTCTAAAACCTGCTTATCTTCTGCCAGATGACCCGCCTACAGTTCGCCTCTCTAGATCAGGGCGCCCTATTTAACATGTACAGTATGTCATTTTTAGGGGGGGAGCCATGTACCAACCGTGTTTCACACAATTGTACATAATTCCTTTTGTATATATTATTCTTGTATCTTCGCTCCTCCCTCGCACTAAAACGAACATGAAAATTCCTGTCTGATTTTTCCTCTGTGATATTGTCTGTCTTGTGAACTTGTCATGTCCTGTTGCCTTGAGTTTTTGTATATAAGGAGAGTGTTCCACAACAATATAACTCAGTCGTTTCCAATCTGCCTTTGATTTCACAACTCCTCTCTCGGGCCGTCACAGATCTTTCTCTCTTGTTACGGTTCATTGTCCATTTGCCTGCACATAAACTGAATAGTCTGGCCTATTCATTACAGATTCCCCTTTGTCCTCATACACCTTACTAGACTGATATTACCAAACAATTCTTTTTCACCCAAGGGGTTAACTACTGCACTGTAATTGTTCAGTGGCCACTTTCCTCTTAGTAAGGGTATAAGGGTCTCTTTAGCTATAGTAAGCAGCTCTTCTAGGAGAAGGACACTCCAAAATCAAACCATTGCTCTCTATCATTGGGTAATATCATAGCCTCCGTACCATGGACTTCCACTATCTTGGGTTAGAGTACTCTTGCTTGAGAGTACACTCAGGCACACTGTTCTATCTTATTTCTCTTCCTCTTGTTTTGTTAAAGTTTTTATAGCTTATATAAGAAATATCTATTTTAATGTTGTTACAGTTCTTAAAATATTGTTTTTCATTGCTTCCTTTTCCCACTTGGTTATTTTCCATGTTGGAGCCCCTGTGGCTTATGGCATTCTGCTTTTCCAATTAGGATTGTAACTTAGAAAGTGATAATGATTACATATATATATATATATATATATATATATATATATATATATATATATATATATATATATATATATATATATATATATATATACATGTGTGTGTATGAATAGCATAACATATCGGCAAAAGTCTCGTTCATCTTTTAATAATTTTGATAAACAATTAATTATAGCGACTACAAATCATCTTAATGCTTACTGTATATGAAGCATTTACATTTCCTATTTTCCTAAACCTTGGTTCTTGAAAAAATGCAACCCAACCTCGGCGGTTGTGTGTAGGCCTATTCGCATATTCATATATACCCTCTATAACATTTCAAAATTAGTATGTGTTGTGATAACAGGAGTTTCTTAACCCAACTCATTGGACGTTTAATCCCGTTCCCATACTCACAACAACCTCTCATTTATATGGATTCATCTATG
>NC_090736.1:70987420-70994920 GCF_036898095.1 Palaemon carinicauda
AGGCGGGGCAGGATTGAAGGGTGCTTGGACAGTCGGTGAAGTCAGAGCTGTCTTGACTTTCTTAAATACTCGCTCATTGTCGGGCGTCCAGACGAATGAGCATTTGGGGTTCATAAGTGGGGGTAGGGGCTGTGCTAGTGCTGAGATGTCTGGAGTGAAGTGGGCAAGTTGATTGACAAAACCCATAAATGACCTGACATCTGTATCATTGGATAGTGTAGGACAATCATGTATAGCTGATACCTTGTCAAGGTCTGCTGCAATACCATCGGATGATAAGACGTAACCGCAAAATATACCTTTAGGGGCTGCTACAGTGAACTTGTCCTTGTTGAGGGTGATGCCATATTGACGGCATCCGGTCAGCATCTGGTGTACGTGTTGTAGGTGGGAAGGGAGATTCTCGTCGGAAAGGAGGATGTCATCTACAACCTTCATTCAGTTGGGAACACCTTGTAGTGTCATATCTCCACGGGGCGGTATGCATCACCTGTCGCTGAAAATCCCATTGGGCCACGACAGTGCCGGAATCTTCCGTACGGAGTTATAAATGTAGTCAGGTGGCAGTCCTCTTCTGCCAACTCCATTAGCCAATATCCTTGCAGGGCATCTGCTGTGGTGAAGTACTTCGCAGTAGGAGAGATTTTGCGGACAGCATCATGGGGCGTTGGTGATGGGTGTTTAGGGCGGGCTACCTGAGAATTTAGATGGGTGTGATCCACAGTGATGCGCACACCTTTGTCCTTGGGTACCAAGACCATGGGATGGCACCATTCAGAGGGTTTGTTGCCTGCTGGTCTGATGATTCCTTGTTGCACTAAGGAGTCAAGTTCTTCTTTCACTTGATCTCAGAGAGTAAATGGAATGGGCCTGGGTGTACGGACAGCAAAGGATATAGCGCCGGGTTTCAGGTGAATCCTCATTGGAGGGCCTGCCATTTTCTTTAGTGGCTGGGTTTGTAGATCCTTCTTAGATATGAGGACGTCGCTGAAGTGCCGAAGAAAATAGTCCTTAATAGCTGTGGGTGACGTCGTGGCGGAGGCAGGAAACTGAGGGCATCTATTGACATGTGTTACCTTGAGGATAGGCTTCGGGAAGTCCGGTGACACTATGGCAAGGGCTCGACAATGTTCACGAGAGAGGAGGGGAGTCTGGATATCCTCATAAACATGTATGGTTGCTGAGCAAGACTTGTTGCCAAGACGAAGTTTTGCCTAGAAGTATCCTACAGCCGGTGTCATGGGGGATCCATCTGCTGTCTCGACGTCTGTCATGGGTGGAGGTTCAAGGCTTGTCCGAGGTATGCAGAGTGCATCCAAATGTATGGTGCCAATCACTTTGATGTCTGCTCCTGTATCGGGGATTAGCTGGATATGTGATGATATATCGCCAAATGACAAAGAAACAGTGACTGGTGTGGGGGACTCGCTACCCGAGTTATCACCAACAAAACGGCAGCTCGTGTTTGATCTAGTAGTAAGAGGTGAAGCTCTATACCCAGTCTGACTTTTCTTGGTAGACATGCACATCTTCTCAAAATGTCCCTGTTTCTTGTGGCTATTGCACTGAGATTCCTTAGCAAGGCATATCTGAGTGTGGGGCCAATGACCTGTTCGTCCAAGGTTATTGCAGGATGCACCAGTGGCTGGGTATTGTCCGGAATCATGTTTGCGAGAACAATATTGACAAGGGTCACTGTTATGAGACTGGTGAGAACGTTGATCAGGAAATCGATGAAAAAGTCCTCTTCTGTAGACGGTGGTTCTTTTTGTATGTAGATACTGCGATGACTTGGCTAGGGGAAGATGCAATGGCTGCTGCAGTTGCACGTGTAGATTCGTAGGATCGGCAGCATGTCACAAACTCTACGAGGATAGATGAGGGTTGGAGGGGGATAAGGCTTTGTATTAACTCTTCGTCTCTCACACCCATCAAAATTACCATCTACAATTGCCGTTCAGTGCAAGAAGTGGGGTTGCCAGTGCATAAGTCCACTTCATCAGAGAGATCCTTGAGGCATGCGCAGTAGTCTGCAAATGATTCTCCGACAGTCTGTTTACAGGACAACAATTCCTTGCGTCGTAAGGCTTCATTTCTAAGGCTGCGAAAGTGCTTCTGCAGTGTATTCAACACCTCTGTAAGGGAAAGTGATGTGTTGGGAGGGATGCCCCGTGTATGCTTAAGCAGGCGCTGGATGTCCAGGGAGATGCAGGTTCTCAGGTGAATCATCTGGGAAGTTTGATGTAATCTATTAAGTCCAACTAATGGTGCATAATCCTCAAAATGGAGTCTCCATTGGCGAAACGCTTGATACGTTGAATCTTGTTGCAAGAGAGGTGGGGAATGGACCGTAGGCTTGCTAGAAGTTGTAGGTGTATGCACTGAGAAGCCAAAGTATGGGGGAACAGGTGTAACAGGAGGTGCAATTATGAGGTTAGGTTGCTAGGGTTACGATGCCGCAATCTGTCCTGATAGCAAGGAGAAAAGGGACATGAACCACTGGCTGTCTTCCTGTCTTGATTGCTCCATCTGTAGTCTGAAGGTCTGCTCCTCTTGTCATCGCCGGTCTTGTTCTTGCATGCTGGAAGTTTGCAGAAAATGGATGAGATGATGTATATCATTATTGTGGTCTTCTGACCTATTGGGAGGAGGGAGAGTGGTGCTGGTATCTTCATCAGCAGTGGGGAGGTGCACAGATACTTCATCTGTCATCAGACCCTCCGTTTGATCCTCTGCCTAATCCTCTGTCTGATCCATTGAATCAATTAGCTGGTCTGCTTGCTGAGCCATATTGAGCTTCGTTTCGTAAGAGAGCTTGAAATCTGTAGAGAGCCAGAAAAATATCCAAATTGCTGTATGTGAGCGAAAGAAAGCACTTTGGATAGTTGAAAATTAAAATGTTTGTCAGTGAGCTTATGAAATAAGCGGCAGTTGGTTGAGATGAGCAAGTGTGTGTTGCGATCAGAGAGGAGGCGGGTGGGGTGAGCGTGCCTTTTGGCGAAAGCCTCGGGCCTCAGTCACCATCGATGCATGAAAGAAGGAGGACGGGTGGTAGGGCTGCTGAGAAAAATGGTGATAGAGTTCAAATGTCCTAAAAAAGAATTTTGGCAAGGAAACTAACATAATACAACACAACACCATAACACACTGACACTCTAACCCTACACTGCACAAACAATGTGTCACTCTTCAGAAACACTGCAGTTAAAATCTTGAGTCACTATAAGGGATCCAATGTGAGCGACGAGAAGTAAACAGCAATGGCGGCCATCTTCTTGGAATCCATAACGTCCGGTTACTAATTGCGCCATGTGTGTGATATTGCCACATACATCCATGCGATAAATGAAATGGGAGGTGACAAATTAAACGAGTAGGTTCTATAAAATCTTGTATACAGAAGATATACGGACATAAATGTGACAGCAGCGGGAAGCAGGTCCATGCTAGTCACTGCAGTGACCATTGAACAACGGCTGACTACTATATGTACCGGGCAGAAAGAAAAGCAGTGTTGACACATATAATTACATTGTTGCCACGATGCATAATGAAAAAGTGATCTTACAGTACGTGTAATGGGAAAAGATAACTGGAAATAAATATCATTCTTCTACAAAATAATAACAGAGCAATTGTGCATTAATGTTCCTAAGCTCTACGTAATGTAAATAATATACAACATAATATTAGATATACATACAATATATATATATATATATATATATATATATATATATATATATATATATATATATATATATACATATATATATATATATATATATATATATATATATATATATATATATATATATATATATATATATATATATATATATATATATATATATATATGTATATATATATATATATATATATATATATATATATATATATATATATATATATATATATATATAGATATATATATATATATATATATATATATATATATATATATATATATATATATATATATATATATATATATATATATATATATATATATTTATATATATATATACTGTACATACGTATATATATAGGATCACATCGCATTGGTAATTACTTAAAAATAAATGATTAGAGACAGTGAATTAGACGATTTTTACAGCGTAAGAGAATTTATTTTCTAAGTTAATTTTCCCACCAAAAATTAGCATAAATCTTCTTCAAAACGAGTGAAATAGAACTTCAAATCTTGGGAATACATAACAGAAGAAATGCAAGTTTCTCGCTGACTTTCGAATGATTTGATCAGTTCAATACAATGGAATTAACTTGTCAATAATAGACACACTCGGGGAGAGCGGGCACTCAAGGAGACAGTTACATGATTAAGATTATGGCACTGAAAACGAATAGTTATTGGACGTTTCAAGGCGTATCGATGCCCACCATGGTTGAGGTAGGCTTACCTTGGCAGCTGGGCCTATTGAGGGTTGCCCACAAACGACTCGGACTCGAAAGTAACTGGTCATGGACTAACCCATTCTGGATAGTCTTGTTTTCCATACATTGCTGGAAGGTCTGAGTGCCTTGTCTCACCTAAGGGTAGCAGTGGCAGTTGATGCAACCACATCAGACTGGTTCTCACTCTGCGTACCCTCTCATGGTGTACCTGTTGAAGTGGAAATAGATTCAGTACACGTGTGCTTAGGTCAGCACATACCAAATAGTGAGAAAAGCAGCTCAAACTGCTTCCCACACTACATATGGATCAGGGAGATGAGGCATAGGTCGGCAACCACGACCCTATTTCCTGCGCATTAATTTATGTTTTTGGCATTTGTTTAAAATTGTTTATTATTCGTGATAATATATATATATATATATATATATATATATATATATATATATATATATATATATATATATATATTATATATATATATATATATATATATGTATAAATATTATGACAACATCGTGTTCAAATAGAAACAAATTTCTACCTCATACTTGGGATCGAACGCTGGCCCCTTCAAATGAAAGAACAGGTCGAGCCAACCATGCCACGAGAGGCCATAAAAGCAATCGGAACCTAACTGCTACCCAGCAGTTCAGGATTTACCTGGCGAGACATCAGTCTCTTACCAGCGAGTTTTCCCCGGCTTCCTGGCCCACCACGTGACACAATTGGTAGTAATTCATTCAAATTACCCCTGATGAGTCAATATGGATAAATATCAACACAACATCGTGTTCATATACAAATAAATTTCTACCTCATACTTAGGATCAAACGCTGGCCCCTTCTAATGAAAGGCCATTTTAGATGTATATATCATACCTTGGGACTCTGATCCAAAGGTCAGCAAGAGAATCCAGACATTAAGGTATTGAAATATATGACTTATTTTCATATATATATATATATATATATATATATATATATATATATATATATATATATATATATATATATATATACTTCTTCTTCAATATATAAGGGAGATTATTACGTAAGAACATAATAGGTAATTGACAAAATAGCTAACTTTAAGATTATATATATATCAAATGGTATGGCTGGAGAATACTGATAATAGACGGAAAAATATCTGTCATTCGGTCGAAACTTACATAGGATAGGACACGGCTATAGTATACGATCCCAAGAATAAACTTAGATATATATTATCATGTTCTTAACACTGAATAAGAGAGATGAACATAACCCAGGAACGTAATGCTGCATGCCAACCGTTGTAAGTTAATTAGCGGACACATGATAGTCATTTAGAGCTCGGAAACATCATTAGTCGAAGAAAACGTTGTCTCCGTGTGGACTGGTGGCCCCTTGGCGACATCTCCCCACTCCCGGAGTACCATTCCCGCCAGCCAGTCCTCTCTTCCATCAATCTACACCCCCCCCCCCCCCCCATCCTTCTCCCAATACTATTGGCTTCGTTTTAATCATTCAATATTAATGATGACTTTCCCATATCAAGTTACATTTTTTAAATTATAATGACCTTGATTTTGTGTGCATATATTTATATATATATATATATATATATATATATATATATATATATATATATATATATATATATATATATATATATATATATATATATATATATATATATATATATATATATATATATGATAAATTTTGCTCATTTAGACGTGTTTTTCAAACTCAAATAAGCCTTATATTATTTATACATTAAGGTCTGGATGCTCTTAACGACATCGGGATCAAAGCCCCAGGCGAAATCGCACAAAGACAACAGCTTCTGACCGTCGGATCATGGTTTTCAAAATAGTCCACTCCAAACAATAAATCTTGGCTTAGTATATATTCCCTCCTCCCCACCCGCTATCACCAAATGTTTTTCCATAGACTGGCGCTTTCTTTGGCACTTCCGCTATCTTAATAGGATCTGGGCCCAGATACGGACGCTTCGTCTAGTCGGTCGTATTGGCCATTTGTCAAAACAAAATCGGGAGAACGATACAATATATTATTGTGATGGTTCTCTCTCTCTCTCTCTCTCTCTCTCTCTCTCTCTCTCTCTCTCTCTCTCTCTCTCTCTCTCTCTCTCTTGGCCATAGGTATGGGAAGTAATCATACGAAACGGCCCTGTCATCATAAAATCTACCGTATGTACAATACCGAACGCTGAGACGAGGTCGCAATAGGTGGAAAAGGATGGAGATGTCGAGATCTGATGATGTATTGGATAGATTACAGAATGCCAGTTCACACAGAGAATGGTGCATATTCTTTGGATGTTGGGATGATGTCAGTCACCTGTAGGAAGGGCAAGTATAGTTTAGATGACTCAATGTACAGTAGAGAAAGGGAAAAATTGTGTGAAAAGAAGACACATGGTATTTCAAATGCGTGTATGGTAAGTTGCAAAATTGTGAAATTTTTTAACAATGGTTCTGCCAATTTCATCTTTAAAAATCATGATTCTGAAGACGAATATCTTACAATACTACAATGACTCAATCCGAACCCATGCTCTGATTTTTTTTTCCTTATCCTATTTATTTATGATAATAAAGTGTAAGAGTGTGATTACCATAGATATAAAAAACCCAAGACGCGATATAAGATCTTCTCTTATTCCGATAATAGAAATAAATGTATCTCTCACAGCCATAAGATCAAGTCTTCTTGTTTGTGAAAGGCCATTTCCTTCTTGGCAATGGCAAGAAAGATATCCCCAGAATATCAATTTTTTTATTTCCTAATATATTCCATTGCTCTTCCAAGTTTTCCCTCTTTTAATATATAATAATAATGATAATTTAGTAGTAAATATGTAGCCATATATCATTGTATATTGTACTTATGTGACTGGAATATTTCAACCCAAGGGGTTAAAATGTTATAGTGACTTCTTTGTGTTACGATAATATAATTGTCTTCATTGCTTTTCTTCTTATTAGTTATTGTTAAATAACTGTATTTCTTTTTAATGTGATAATTTTGATTACATGAGAAATATTTATACAACCTTCTATGACTCCGTGGAT
>NC_090736.1:70997420-71022420 GCF_036898095.1 Palaemon carinicauda
AGAGTTAATGTGGGTAGGAGTAAGGTTATGAGATGTACGAGAAGGGAAGGTGGTGCAAGGTTGAATGTCATGTTGAATGGAGAGTTACTTGAGGAGGTGGATCAGTTTAAGTACTTGGGGTCTCTTGTTGCAGCAAATGTTGGAGTGGAAGCAGATGTACGTCAGAGAGTGAATGAAGGCTGCAAAGTGTTGGGGGCAGTTAAGGGAATAGTAAAAAATAGAGGGTTGGGCATGAATGTAAAGAGAGTTCTATATGAAAAAGTGATTGTACCAACTGTGATGTATGGATCGGAGTTGTGGGGAATGCAAGTGATGGAGAGACAGAAATTTAATGTTTTTGAGATGAAGTGTCTGAGGAGTATGGCTGGTGTATCTCGAGTAGATAGGGTTAGGAACGATGTGGTGAGGGTGAGAACGGGTGTAAGAAATGAGTTAGCGGCTAGAGTGGATATGAATGTGTTGAGGTGGTTTGGCCATGTTGAGAGAATGGACAATGGCTGTCTGCTAAAGAAGGTGATGAATGCAAGAGTTGATGGGAGAGGTACAAGAGGAAGGCCAAGGTTTGGGTGGATGGATGGTGTGAAGAAAGCTCTGGGTGATAGGAGGATAGATGTGAGAGAGGCAAGAGAGCGTTCTAGAAATAGGAATGAATGGCGAGCGATTGTGACGCAGTTCCGGTAGGCCCTGCTGCTTCCTCCGGTGCCTTAGATGACCGCGGAGGTAGCAGCAGTAGGGGACTCAGCAGTATGAAGCTTCATCTGTGGTGGAAATGTGGGAGGTTGGGCTGTGGCACCCTAGCAGTACCAGCTGAACTCGGCTGAGTCCCTGGTTAGGCTGGAGGAACGTAGAGAGTAGGGGTCCCCTTTTTTGTTTTGTTTCTTGTTGATGTCGGCTACCCCCCAAAATTAGGGGAAGTGCATTTGGTATATGGATGGATATATATATATATATATATATATATATATATATATATATATATATATATATATATATATATATATATATATATATATATATATACGATCTTCCATATCTAGTCTTCATATGGGATGCTAATATTCCATTCAATATTAAGTAGGATAATCTATGTCATGTTGCACAATCAGATAGATGACGGACTATGAGCCTATATTAAATCAAAATGCCTCTTGTCATAGATGTGTCATCTGTGTACCTCACGGGGTAAACAGTAACCGTAGGCATTGATAAAGGCTCTATTACAAGGACAAATTTCAGGAACAAAATGTGTTTTCGGCATCACCAGCCACCCGTTCAAATACTTCCACTAGAGATTTATGGGGTCCTTTGATTGGCCGCATAGCTTTCTTACATTCCAACTCTACGAATAACCACCAATCATAAAGCCTCTTACGTTCCAAAAGTTGAATATTGACCAATCCCAGCTCTGCCTGTTTGAATATTGACCAATCACAGCTCGGCCTGCTCGAATATTGACCAGTCATAGCTCTCCCCGCTGGAATGTTAACCAATCACAGCTCCTGAATTCCGAAAGCTACCAGCTTCAGAACAGTAATAGCTAGTCTAGTACCGAAGGTTTTCATATCTTAGCTTTTAACTCTTTTAATAAATGCTTTGGTTTATTCCTGTATTATTAAATTACATTGTAACAGTCTGCTGTATAGTGCAGATCTATTCAAAGAGTTTGCCGGCAATTTGCCTTGTATTTAATACGTTAGGTGAACTTTTTCGGCGATTATTTTTTGTATTGTTGTTTATGACTGTTTTCCATAAACTTGAATGGCATGGTTTTCTTTGAATTTCTTTTTTTTTTCTTTTTTTTTTTTTTTACAGGAGAAGAAAACTTCCTCTTTTGATAATGTAGAAAACTGTAATGTAATGAAGGTGTTCCCCGCAAAAATGTCATGTATTTAGAACTTTCTAGGGTATATTCTAAAAACTGTATGTGATTATCATTCATAAACTTGAGTGGCCCGTTGACTGTGTTTTTTTAAGCCGAGAGTTTAATATAGATTTCTTTACTTTGACTTCGAGTAAATAAAGTTGTGGAAGCCTGTTTTAACGTCCTTGCCTGGTAATTGGCAGACTGGGGTTCGAGTCCCGGTTTAACTTGTTAGATTTTATGGTCTTTTTTACCTCACAGCATTAACATAAGCACAAAAGAAACACCTAGATATATATATATATATATATATATATATATATATATATATATATATATATATATATATATATATATATATATATATATATATATATATATATATATATATATATACCCCCACTTATTTCGTAGTTTGTTTGTGCTCCTGTTAATATTGTAATAGCCTACAATTATTTTGTGCAGTACTTTGTTAGTGCTTTTGTTAATATATTACAAATATTTTAATATGAAAAAAAGTGTCGGCCAGGCGAAAAGTACAAGACTGTTCTTGGGATCGAGGTGGCCACCTATGCGTGGCCTATGCGAGCATGAGATGGGCCATCTTCGCGAATTTGTATTTTGTTTTGCCTAAAATAGCGTAAATATGTAATTTTACCGGCTTTGGTCAAACATTTTATTTCTTGAAGACAATGAGATTAAAAAACCGAATGCTTCTTGATTTTGCGTGTCATCCTGAATGAATAAAAGTGATTCTTTATTCTGTGTTTATTGCAATCCTCTTGATTCCATAAGAGTAGGAAAAAATTCAATTACACAAATATTTCTATATATATAAACTATAAAAAATACTCATGTCAGCTAACATTTGCTGCAAGTTTGAACTTTGGGAGTTCTACCGTGGTTTGACTTTCACTCTGTACGCTAGTCAATTATGTTAACTAGATTCCTATTCAAAGGAACAGCAGGAGCAATACTTATTATACAATTTTAACTGATTTAAGCCTTAAAGATCACGCAAAATGCAATTCCACTTCAAAACCAAATGTTCATACAGGAAGCTCTTCAAGTCTCCTTGAGGTTTTATAGAATGAAAGGTCTACATTAAAAACAGTCATGAATATGGAGAAATTTATTCTATCAAAAATAGTGTACAGGTATTCGTAGTAAGACATACATCTCAACAAAAAGATATACAGTACATTACAGTATATAAATAGTATATAAGAATATATATTAAAAAATATACTAAAAATTTACGTTCTGAGTAGGCCATGCATAGATATATAAAAAAAAATAGTATGTTCATGGGTCACTAATATGTATCAACAGTGGTAAATTAAATTAAGGGCATAAATAGTTTATGGACACATATTAACTGAGAAAATATACTTGGAAGGGTATAAAGTATAGATTTAGAAAAGTACTTTTTGTGCAGGCAATAAATTGATATGTAACAAAAATACTACATTCCATTAGCTCCTACCTACTGTATATGTAATATTATATGTAAATCTGTATTAAACAAAAAGAGTGTAGAATACATATGAAATAATAATACATTCCAAGTAAGCCGTAAATTAACATAACAAGAATAGTACATAACATGGACAATGATATATCAAGAAAAAATATGAAATCAAGGAAGCGTACATTTATTGTATATCCAGAAAAATAACAAATTTCACACGGCCATAACAATATATAAAAAAATTAAAAAATCCTGTCGAACCATAAATGTACAAAAAAAAGAAAAAAAAAATTAAGCACAAGGATACTTTTGGAAAAAAACATTTCTCTCCAATTGATGGTACATGATAAAGGGAGAATGATCTTCAGGTAACAAGGCAGAAATAAAATTAGTTAAAAATGTACAATAAATCTTAAGATTATAAATTTCATTCAGTATACGTGAGAAAGAATGTAATGTGGAATAAACAGTAGGAAATATGAGAGGAGTGTGCAGGCGGAGCATCTCATACTGTAAGACCTTCCAGGACACTTTACATCATAGCATCTGTCCTAATTTCTGCTGCGACTAGTTTTCATACTCTTGCACTATCAATCTCGGCTGCCTTGGGCTCCTGTTGTTGTGGGAAGAAAAAATATATTAGGTTGAGAATGAATCAAAAGCTTATGAAAACGACGATCGTTTTTACAGGGGTACTAACAGATGTTTAAGAAATAGTTGACCCTGACAACAATAGTGCACTGCTCTAAAATATGGACTGGGAATATAGAAAAGAACTGGCATGAATGTGTGGAGTGGAAAGGAATTACTTGATAGAAGCACATTACTGTTCTAAGTTTGTAAAGTACAAATGGAATAAAAAGCAGAATGAAGAAGGGGATGTGATGGACACTAAGGTGCTGTTTTAATACCAAAATGCACATTCTTTATTCATTGAAATTAAAAGTAATAAAATTTGGGGGAATTCCAAAACTGTAAATTAAGTTCACTGCTAGCCTTCTACTTTGGGCAGTCTTTTCTTGGTCATTGTATTTGGTAGGCTATAATGGACAAACTATGAATGATATTCATTAATCAGACATCGCGTTCTCACCATACCTTACCTGGACACTATTTCTGGCTGTGTACCCTACACCTTCTTTTACTAGGTCTCATCTCACTCTTTTTACACCATATTGTATATGTACAACACATCCTACCTCTTCTCTATAACCCCACACCAGGGTTCCATTAATAAATCTCTTGAATAATGATTAGAAGTCCATATCTGCAAAAAAGTAGTTAAATTATAATGGAGCAATAAATAGTTTGTAGAAATCAATTGACAATAAAACAAATTGAAGAAGTATTTCTTTGTCTGTTCAAAAACTTCTATTCAAAATATCTGCCATTAAAAGTGATGTCATTGCTAAAATTAGATATAAAACAGTTATGATAGGTAAGAAAAATTCCCATGAATAACATTTAAGAAGCAGTCCAAGACTAAAATTTGTTGTAAACATTCCCCTCTGCTTTATAAGGGCTTGGGACCTTCTAACATTCTAAAAATGGAATGTTTCCACGTTAAAATGTTAGGCAGCATTAAAATTTATTTTTTTTTTTTTGGTGGGTGGTTTACATTTAAAGTTGTTGATAGATTTACTTCTGATTTAGCTTTTTAGCCAACTGGGGATGAATGTTTCTATTTCTTTTTTGCACTCCGCTTTTCGGCCATCTGGGCCCACCACTCCTCGTACGATATATCCGATGTCTCCCTGCAGAACCAGTTCCCATAATACTGGGTGTGGCCATCTGGGTTCCGCTCTTTGCCACACTTACGGCAAGTCATCTTGTCCTTCACGTGCAAATATCTTTTACACGCTATTCCGGCGGCTTCTTTCTCACGTATTTTGTTCTGGTAACACTTCATTAACCTAGGGATATTAAACTGCAAAGAGGTACAAGGAACAACTTGTAGTTGTCCAGCCGGGTTGGGGTAAAGAAGAGGATAGACACCAGCTGTTGAGGAGGAGGTAGTGGGAGCAGGAACTACCGGTACGAGACCAGCAGTTGAGTAGGAGGCTTGTGGAGCAAGAAGCAGAGGCACGAAGCCAGATGTTGAAGCATAGATGTTGGGGACAGGAAGCAGAGTAACCAGGCTAGGTTTTGAGCCGTAGGTGCTGGAGGCAGGAAGAACAGAAACAAAACCAGTTGTTGAGGAAGATGTGATGGAGGCCGGAAACAAAAGAACGAATCCACTAGTTGAGCTGGGAGTGGGAAGCAGACGAACAATACCAGGTGTTGATCATGCAGCGGTCAGGGCAGGAAGTATAGTAGCCAAACGTCTGTTGTTGGCCTGGCCTGTAATAATTGTTGGCAGAGTAAGCACTAATGGCTGACCCAAGGTCTGTGTGGGCATGCTTGCTAGTCTGGTTTCGGGTTTCAGGATTGGTGCAGTGGTATCCAGTTTGGGCTTGGTAACTGTAATTCCCTGCTGCAAGACCTGGTTTTCTTGGTGCTTGGATTTCTTGTTGTACCTATAGAAGGACACAGACCCAAATTCATTAAGGCAACAAGCTTCATCTACATAGAAATATAATAACAAATATAGTACAACAAGTTATTTGCTATATGTAGGTATGTTTGTACAACTCTAGGCCAATAATGAATAGAAATAAACTTTCGCTCACTTACCACTGACCCAGATGAAGTCTGGTTGATGTCAAATAACTGTGTCCTAGTTTTCCCCATAACGCAGCCGTTATCGAGCACCTTATGCCTGATGGCCCGGTATGCACGGCATACTAGAGTCCACAGGTGAAACGTGGCATTCTTTTTCCCTTTTGGCGACGGGTACTCGTTATGAGGTTCTCTACGTAGCGGTTGGAGTTTGGCTACTGTGCTGGCCCTGAATTTTGGCCAACAAAACATTTGCAATAAAATGATATAAATCTATATAGTGTGCTTTCTATCTATGAAATGGAATTTTATTTTCATATCAATTATGGACTCTTTGTTAATAAATGGTACGAGTGAACCACCAACCTTTGGGAGCTTATGGCACCAGGAGCCACGGGGGACTTAGCAGCCTTGAACCTGCCTGATGGTTTCATCTTGTGACGAGGCGAGAAGAGGGTGGGCCTGCGATCCATGTCGTCCAGGTTTTGCCACAATTTGATAATCTCTTCCGCCTGGTCATTTTTCAGAGGACCTGTCTGGCTTTTCAAGGAAAATAGAAACTAAGCCAGATCCTCAACACGACTGTATCACGCCACATTGTACTAGTCAACAGATTCCTGAATAAAAAAACATTCCCTGCTATAATGTCAACAGGTATAAAAGTATAGTGTATAAATATGTAACAAATGATATTTATATCTTTATATTTGTGGTGTAATTTACCTTTGAGGAGTCATGATGAGTAGGCATTTCACCACCAGTGGAAGTACTAGGTATGTCTTGTGGTGAAGACGGAAGAACCAGCGTTGTAGCTGAAGATGGCTCGTTAACAGTAATAAGAGGGCGTTTGGTGCTGGTTTGGGATGCCGAGTCCTCGTCAGGGGTATATCCCAGCATACTGCACTTGTCAACAGGTTCCTGAATAAAGACATTCCATGAAATAAAGTCAAAACAAGATGCATAAAACACTAACTAATAGTTATGTCAAGAAATAGTATCAGGATACATATAGACTAATTCACCTCTTGGGAGTCATGATGTGTCGTTGTGTCTCCCCCGGAAGAAGTACTCGGGCTGTCGTGTGGTGGATTGGGAGGAACCAGCTCTGCTATTGCAGACGCCTCTTTAGAAGGACTCTTAAAGAGTTTGCTTTTGACAGCAGATTCCTGAATAAAAAAATTCCATGTAATAATGTTAAAACAGACACCCTTTGATACTGTTACCTATGATTATTTAAACATATATGATACTGATATGGATGGTCTAATTTACCTTTGGGGAGTCGTGAAGTGTTGTCATCTCACCACCTGTGCCATCATCAGTCAGTGTTGCCTGCATGTTTGATGTAAACGGCACTCTGTCAGGACTCTTGAAAAGTCTACGTTTGAGGCTGGATTTTCTTGTCCGGGCCTCCAGATCATATGTAGAGAGGGTCTGGTCATTTGCAGCACTTCCAGGCTCGTCAAAACCCTCATCTTCTTTTTCCAGAAAGTCTTCCAGATCACGCACCTCCTCGCTGTGTGGGTCCAACGTCAGATCTTGAAGAGCCTCGCCTGTTTGGTTGTATAGGTATTCTATACCTCTGAGTTCACCTGGTAAAAAAGAAATACTTTCACTGAGAGGTCTACATCTAAAAATTGGCCAACTTTGTTATCATACGACAAAATGGCTATGTGACATAACCATGGTCATATGAAAGAAATGACAGTTTAATTTGAAAATTAATATTTTTAAGCATTTGTTTCTTGTTGGCCCTTTTCTTAAGAAATTGTTTTTGGATAGTCTTAAAACATTCCATAAATTACATACAGTTCTGGTTTCATTTAGCCCCTTTCTACTGTACAGTACTTAAGTAGTGTATGTTGTATAACAATGATATAACATAATGACCTGTGTATTGACGAGGACTACAGTACGAGGGGTGGATTGGCTTCCCAAAGACTCTGTTTTTAAGGTCATTAGTGGCCGCCTTCAGCAGGCCACTGTAGAGTTCCCTAGATGTAGAGTAGGGAGACACATCCATCTCTACCGCAGCATTAGCCCTGTCCTCGTTCCAGCGTGACAGGCCCTCCAGCATGTATGCCTGAAAGTGCATACCGCTTGCAGTCGTTCCTGGAAATAAACGTAACAGTATTAATCTTTAAGTGCTTTTTTCATTTATGCATACAACTCTCTATTCAATACATATTTTTAAATACAGGGAGGTGTAAATGTTTCAAATACTGTACAGGTACCTGGTATGAACTGGTTCAGGTGGAGGTGGAAAGATTCCAAAGGTGTGGACCCTCTAGCACATCTCAAGACAGGCAGCACAATGCCCCGTTTCCGCAGCTTGCCTGGGTCCGTGTACAAAGGGATCCCCTCTGGGTCTTGTATGCAGGCCACGTGACGTTTCTGAGATGTCCAAATGTCCCAGATGCGGTCAGTGTCCAGCAGCGGAACACCCAGCGTGTCCCGGCCCTGATAGCCTCTCAACGCCTCCAGTAACTCATCGATCAAATGGGTAGTCTCCTCTACACCACGTGTCCTGCGTCGGCAGTGGAGGGCCAGTTCATTCCGTGTGATACGATCCCACACGTCATAGTCGGAGGGAACCCAAATCTTCTGTTCCAGGAGCTCAGCACGCTTGGCTTGTTTTAGACGTTTAATATCCTCAGCGCTCCACTCGAATATGCAGGCCGAGAGTCGGCTCATGAATAAGCCATACGTCCATCCTGATTTTCAGGTCTGGCCATTCCTTGAACATGTTCCGCATGGCCAACTTCTTCCCACAGCAGCCTCGGTACACATATAGAGTGAGCGGCGGAGTGACACCTGCATCCGTGTACCTACGTAGGATGCCCTTTACCATGGGTTCTATACCGTAACCTTTGCTAGCAGTAAGTACGCTCATCAGCACCTGTCTGTATTCGTTGCCAATATTAGTGGCCCACAATGCAGTCCAGGCGCTGTGGCCACCCAGTTTCTTCACCACCTTAAACAAAGCAAAACAAATAATTATAAATAAATGGAAATGTTAATAATTATGACATTTTCTGAAAAATATTTAATTTTATAATTGTATTTTAAATAAATGGAAATGTTAATAATTATAACATTCTCCGAAAAATATTTGATTTGATACTGCACTGAGAGTACTGCAGTATCTATTCATAACTATCAGTATTAACTAAATAGCAATAATATTTAAGTAATAAAATTTAATGATATCTAAAAATAGAAATAACAATAGCTAATAATAGCACTTTACAGTTCTAAATTCTAGAATACTATTGTATTTACCTTTTTGGTGGAATCCATCTTCAGTATGTACCCAAAGTCAGAGGTTATACTGGCCTTGACCTAGTCTAGCCTTGTGATGACATCATTAGAGTACACCGTCAGTAGCCAGCCCACGCGAGGAAGTTCAGGCATGGGAGGGGGGTCCGTGGGTTTCGGCAAAATAAGAGAGTGCTTGGCAGCGGCATCCATGATGGTTTCACAGTCGGTCATGTAGTTATTCACCCTCACATGCCATACCAGAGAGTGCTCCTCCACCAGATTCTTGCGTATCTGGGTGACGCTGTTTCCTAGTCCACGCTGGCGCATCAGTATTGCCACCCGCAGGTCGCAGGCATAGCGGTAAGTTAAGAGAACAGGGAACCGGCCACGGTGTCCCACGTCCAATTGGTGAGTGATGGCGCCACTCCAGCTGATCAATTTGCCCTTGCACCGACCACACTACAGATATTCAGCAGCCAAGTTGTAATACCCATCAACATCCAGAACTTGCTGTACTCGGGGGTAGGTCCCAGCGGAGGTCAGCTGATGGCCCTCACAGAATGAATTTGGACAGCACAGACGTACCTTCCATAGTTTACGAGGCATCCACAGCAACAGGCGTGTTGCAAAGTAGCTGTCCGGTCGCGGTAATTGGGTGGGTATCAGAGACGGCTTGGGGGGAGACCACCAAATCTTGTCCACACGCTCCCAGGCTACCCCAGGCTTCCCTCTGTTAGACACCTTGAACAGCGCCCGGGAAATCCATTGGTGGTCAGCCTTGGGTAAAGTCTTCTTCCATCCCTCTGGCAGTACCACATCTGTTGATTAATTGTTTTGTTAAATTTGAATATATATACAAATATATATTTACAGTCAGGACAAAATATATAGACAATGACTTACACTCATATCATTACATGAGAATAATAGTTGCATTATAGTACATAGAATAGCTTGTATCGCACCATCAACGTGACTCTTTGCTTGTGAAACTGTGATGGGGTTGCCCTGGCTGCTAGTAGATTCATACAGCTCTACAGCTGTCACCAGGGCTTCATCATCAATATCATATCTTGGACTTGCCATTGCTGGAAAAAGATGATAAAAAATGAATAACAATTTTATGGTAAGTAATTACTGATAACATGAGTGATTTCTTGGCACAGTACAATATATGGGATTTGCACCGAAAAATTGTTTCTTCGTGTACTTAGTTAAATACTGTATTAATATATATTTAGCAATCAGAAATGGAAATATTTGGAATTTAATATTTTACATGCTGTACATTAACTTTAAGAACAAAAACTTCTATATGAAAATCATGGGCGATAATTGATAACTTATGACTGTTCTGAATTGTCAGACATCATATTGTCACCATACCTTACCTGGACACTTCGCCTTTGTTGGTGTACCCTTCGTCTTCTTAGTTTTGCCTTACGTACTAGGGGACGAGAGAGTCTTGCCGACCAGTAGCGAGGACTGCCCAGGTGCCGATGGATTGGCATCGTTAATGGACTTCTGTTTCCCAGTCACTGATGCTTGGGTGCTGTCAGATGGCCTCTTGCTACTTAGTGATGGTTTGACAGCCGTCTTTTTCTGACAGAAGAGTCTTTCCTTCTCCTTTAATGCGATAGCCTCCTTGCCTTCATCAAAGGACAACATATACTCCCTGAATGAAAATTTGTTCTGGCTAAGAGGCGCATCAGTTTTTACCTCCAACCGCAGGCAGTCTACCATCGAGCCAGCATAACCAAATCCATAATGTAACCTTTTTGAATGGTGAATAATTTTCTCACATTCAAACTTGAAAAGTTATGGAATTTAATCGTCTATAAGATAGAAAAATTGCTATTACTGTACATTTTAGAATGATGATCAATTTCCTCCCATTTAAATATTTAAAGTTATGGAATTTAGTAGCTTACAAGACAGAATAATTGCTACTCCTGTACATTCTTGAAATATGATCAATATTTGCCATTCACCTGTCTGTTAACTAGGCAACAGAATTTCACAGTGAATTATGCACAAAATTTATATTTTTTAAGTCAATTTTGTGAAAATCATATTTTATTATTTAACCATACACACTTATGGAGAAATAATTGTTAATTAAACACTGTTCTGTGTCCACTATTTTATTTTATTGTCAATGCAAATTTTTCATTCTAACATTTACGGCCAAGGAATCCAATACACTAGAAGTTATACTTTCAAATTTAAAATGTGAAAACATCTATATAAATATCGATTGCTTTTGACATTGATTCCATTGCATACATAATCATTTTTGTCCGACATTCTAAAATATTTTAGGCTGCCACAGAAACACTTGATCAAAGATTCGTGTAATTAATACTTAAATGATGGAAATTTCGTGATAAATATTACCACAGATTTAAAACAACGTTTTGGCCTCCCACAAAGTGGTATAAAAACTCACTGAGGCTACAGTCAGTATGCTTACTTTTCGAAAACACCAAAACCTATTGTATACAATAATGGCTGCCAATCGCTTGTCTTCAACGGGTAAATGCCTGGTAAATTAACACTTGGCTGTGTACAGCACTCGTCATTATTTAATATTGTTCGCCAATGACAGCAATTCCATTGTTAAAATATTCATTTTTTGTTCGATATTCTACAATGTTTTTAAGCTGCCACAGAACCACTTGATCAAAGACTCGTGTAATTAACACTTAAATCATAAGCTTTTCTTTTTAATTATTCACTCACATTTAAAACACGTTTTGGCCTCCCACAAATTGGTATAAAATCCCACTGACGCTACAGTTAGTATACTTACTTTTCGAAAAAAAAAAAAAAAAAAAAAAAAAAAAAACCTATCGTAAACAATAATGGCTGCTAATCGATTGGCTTCAACGGGTTAAGTCCCTCGTAATTAACTTTTGAAATGCCGAGTACCAAGGAAATGACAGTTATCTAAATTATACTTTTTAAAACTTGGTTGTTTACACCACTCGTCGTTTTTTTAAAAACCAGTAATTGTATCAAGAAAAAAGCACTTACCTTCCAAAATAAGTTAGCGTACTCGAACTCACACGCGTCCTTTGTCACTTAACAGTATTGGTTTGTTTGTTTACATTCAACATTGGGAATTTGGGAATGGGCGCCTTTGTATTTCCCGTTTTCTATTCTCCAGCGTCCTACAGCAGCGCATTCACACTTAACTTTAATTTAATTTTTTTTTTTTTATAAGAAAACGTTGATTGTTGCATTATTATTTTACGATACAAAATAAAATCATTTAATCATGAATAATTTATATGAATACACCCCAATAGTTTTGAAAAATTTCAAGAGATTTGTGTATGTCGTCATCTTGCGTTTGCCGGAGCTGGGACTTCCGACGTCTAGAAATGTACATTTTGCGTAGTGCGCTGATTCAACAGAGAACACCCGTTGACTTCAAAATCAAACCATTGTTCTCTAGTCTTGGGTATTGCCTTAACCTCGGTACCATGGTCTTCCACTGTCTTGGGTTAGAGTTTTCTTGCTTGAGGGTACACTCCGGCACACTAATTTATCTTATTTCTCTTCCTCTTGTTTTGTTAAAGTTTTTTATAGTTTATATAGGAGATATTTATTTTAATGTTGTTACTGTTCTTGAAATATTTCATTTTTCATGATTTCCTTTCCTCACTGGGCTATTTCCCTGTTGGAACCCCTGGGCTTATAGCATCCTGCTTCTCCAACTGGGGTTATAGCTTAGCAAGTAATAATAATAATAATAATAATAATAATAATAATAATAATAATAATAACATATTTTCCAGACATTGTCTGGAATGTTTCATCAAGCGCTGGAAGAGCCACCAACAAGACGATCAGGTGATCACCATAACAAATCACAGTCATGTTGGTAGGACTAAGTTTGATTCATGTTCTGCCTCTTATTTATATTGATTACAATTATGTACAGAGGGACACATATAAAGACTTAACATTCAATTATTTTCAAATGCATTTTTTCATAAACACTCACGACAACACAAGTGATGAAATCAAATAGAATTATTTTTTGATGATATATATCATTCGTGGAGTTGATGTAGCCTACAGTATATCTGTTTAGATATTATTCTTTATTATTGTTTGTGTGATCCATATTTGCAATTCATAAATGTGAATATGAAAGATTCAATGGCTGGTTTCCTGTACAGGAGCTGTGGCAGCTGCCTCATCACACACACACACACACGTACACAACCAGATTGACCGGACAGTATCTCCGGCCGTTGAGGTAACTTAACGAGTTTGAGTATTAAAAATTGGGTGTTATATTGCAGTCGCTCAGCACAAAGAGTGTGACTGCTGCAGCTGTCAACTTTTTCTTGGCATATCAAGTGTGTTTACAGCTTGCTCGCAGCACAACCTAGCCCAAGACTTCAAGAGGGAGGTGCAGTCACTCAGCCCAAAGAGCTTGACGGCTTGGACCAAAAAGCCAGTATATATTTTCTGGTCACGCTCAGCGTCATTGCCAGACGTATAACTACTTGGTCTCTCACCGTCCCTTGAGTAGGGGGGAGAGGGATGTAGTCATACCCTGGTGAGAGGGGTTGTAGTTAGGAAAAGGGGAGGGGGAGGGGTGGGAAGGGTTAAATCTGTACGTGCATGCGTGTGCATATCTATCTCCATATTTAGCCATCATTTTTGACCGGACGCGTACACTATTAGGATATATATATATATATATATATATATATATATATATATATATATATATATATATATATATATATATATATATATATATATATATATATATATATATATATATATATATCCCTAATTACATATCTTTACCTATAAAAATGTCTTCTTCACTTATTACAAAAATACCAAAATAAAGTAAAAAAGAAAACTTGACAAATTCCTCTCTTGGAAAGATACCACTCAAGTATGAAGGAATAAGAATAACTCTACATTTACTTGAATTCGAAATAGGAAATATCTTGTGGCTCGACCTGACCTGATCAAATTGCCATTCGTCTGCAGAAGTGGAATTTAGTTAGGAAGGCCTTCGAAGGTTCCACGCAGATAGTCAATAGTCAATGCATACTGTTGATTACTCGGAATACCGAATGCCGACCGAGACGGAACCATATTGAATTTCCTTCCCCTCCAGGACACAATACATTGATATTCCATCTTGGGATCCGTATCCTGACCTTCGACGCCTCTAAAGCCCCCATTACACTTATCCGGTTTCCTACGGCGCCGTCGGTCGCGACGCTAGCATATGTTCAAACCGGAGCGTGTGATAGCAAATCGGCCGTATGAAAGCTCACCCACGGCCGGCCGGATGAACTTTCGCGAGTACTAAAGTTGGCCGTACGGCCGTCGTACGTCAGGACAGAGGACGTAGCGTGTAATTGCTCACCATATGGTATGACATCAGTCTGAGTGGCTGAAGGACGCTCATGTTGACTACTTGCTTCTCTCATGCAAGTGTCCTTTTTTTCTATTAAAGGTGATACCTGACTTAATTTAAGAGTTCCAAATATGTGTCGTGATCCATCTGCATGTAGTTAAACCAGTCATCTTTTTCCAGTGGTAGTTCCTTCATTAAATTAATATGACAGTATTTTTGTCGATTATGAAACCATTATTTGAACAAAATCTTCCTTTTCCTTGTTTTCACCTTCAAGTAGCACGCTAGAGCAATAGGAACGAGAATGTCGACGAGATAAGACATGTCACTTCCCCACCACAAACAGTACTCACGGACCCATCTGCCTACGGCCGTTCAAATACGTGTAATAGCTCTAGCCGTAAGCCACAATTTTCCTACGGCGCCATAGGCCAGGTTGGGCGTAGGAAACCGGATACGTGTAATAGGGGCTTAACGTCATCTCGCGTTTCAGATTAGCCTTGCGTAACAGCTCACTAAGATCATTATTTTAAGTTTTCTCTGTATGGGAGTGATGAGAGCAATGACAGCTTTTTTTCCCCAACATATTTAATCGGAATTATTTTTTTATTCTTTTGAAGTTGGTAAAAAATTAGATAAACTAAATACTAAATCGTCCAGGAGTTACTTTTTCCCCATGTCTGAAAATGCGGGAAGAAAAAATTAGGAGAATTTTTCTACTTTCACGGAATGACATCTTTACAGGGGGCTGCAGGGTTGACACAAAAAGTGAGTCATTTAGAATCTTTAGGAACTAGCACACAGGACTTGAAAACAGGATTAAAATCTTGTTTTGTTTTTTTAACGCTTAGGTTACCTCGCTAAATGGGACTCTCTGTCGAGTCCCTATCCGTCTCTAAAGATATTATAATTTCGGAAATAAAAATCCGTGGTTTTCGACCACCTTTATGACGAATATCGTGACAGAAGATTAGAACTGAATTTACAGTGACATTTATGAACTATATTTTGCAAATATATCTGAAAGAATAAGCAGTACAAGAAAAAAAAACAATAAGATGGTCACAAAAGTGTAGAAGAGTTTGTCTGAAAAAGAAACCCATTTGAAAAATTGCTTGAAAATATGAGAAAAATACAACGCAAAAAAAGATATTCATCAAACATTTACTATTATGAGATTTCTTCTCTTGAATCTTAAATTTTGTCTTATTTCTGTAACACCAACCTTCATTCTTTCCCTCAAAATCCCTCCACACGATGCTAACTATGGTAATTTGAGAATTTGTGGTGGGCTGACATAAGAGACTTTACCCCCGACTTTTCCTTTGGTCACCTAAACCGTGACCTCATGGCTCCTGGTCTCAGTGAGGTTTAAAACTCGGTGATTGGGACATATATTTCATTCTCTGCAATAACTTTGATTTTCTCTCAACTTAACTTTTGTTTTCACGGCTTCTTTGCTACAGCCATTCGTCCAAAGCTCAAGACACAAGAGTCATTCTAGTCTCTTGTTGTTCTTCGCTACTTCGAAGGAAGAAGGTTTCTCATATTCAAAAGATCAAGGAAATAAATCCTGCAACTTTAACGAATCTAAATAGGTTCTAAATGCAGCCTTAAGACTGAACAAAAGCTCCATTTTGATATATAGAAGGACTGATGATTTCAAGTCTTTCAAGAAGAAGACTTTCTTGTTTTCTGAGTGAGTGTTATGATAGCGTGGATTTGGGTCTAAGAGCCCCCATCCGGAGTTATAGCTCGGGACAATCTGGATATGTGTGTATGTGCGTATGTGTGTGTGCGTATGTGTAGATTTGACCATTCAAACCTACTAGGCAGTCTGATTTTCCAGTTACAGAATGTGCATGACAAAAAAAATCTCCTGAGTTATGCAGCGCACTGAAGCTTTCATTAAATTGGAGGAGAACCGAAAGTGAAATCTCTTCACCCAGAGGAAAGTCGGCATTATTTTACTTCCTGTAGAAGGTAAGGGCTGTCACTGCACCGTATGTCTTGTGAGGACCACTGTAGGGTACATGCAGCGTCCTCCCGAAACTTAGCTGCACTTGCTTTCTAGTCGTGTACCTTATCTCCCAAATCACTTCATTTCCTTCATTATGCTGCCCAAACTCTGTTTTATTATTATTAGTATATAGATTAACTTCCGTCGCCCAAAACGTTGTTGGTCGGGGGAGGCGGTTGGGGAAATCTATAAGTCGACCTGCTAAGTTATCAGCATTCATTGCCTGGCCCTCCATGGTCCTTGCTTTGATAGAAAAGGGCTTGGGAGCTGAATCTATATATATATATATATATATATATACATATATATATATATATATATATATATATATATATATATATATAAGTGTGTGTATATATATATATATATATATATATATATATATATATATGTATATATATATATATATATATATATATATATATATATATATATATATATATATATATATATATATATATATATATATATATATATATATATATATATATATATATATATATATATATATATATATACTGTATATATATACATATATATATATATATATATATATATATATATATATATATATATATATGTATATATAAGTGTGTATATATATATATATATATATATATATATATATATATATATATATATATATATATATATATTTATATATATATATATATATATATATATATATATATGTATTTATATATACATATATACTGTATATATATATATATATATATACATATATATATATATATATATATATATATATATATATATATATATATAAATATATATATATATATATATATATATATATATATATATATACATACAAGTTTGTGTATGTATATATATATAAATATATATATATATATATATATATATATATATATATATATATATATATATATATATATATATATATATATATATATATATACATACACATATAAGTTTGTGTATGTATATATATATATATATATATATATATATATATATATATATATATATATATATATATATATATATATATATATACACATAAGTTTGTGTATGTATATATATATGTACATATAAAATTGTGTGTATATATATATATATATATATATATATATATATATATATATATATATATATATATATATATATATATATATATATATATATATATATGGTCAGACTTTGCTTTCTGTTGTCATTTGCCCCTAATTGTTTAAATGCGGCAATTTCTTCGGCTCTGGAACAAGCACCGGA
Organism: Palaemon carinicauda; assembly: GCF_036898095.1. Classification (NCBI taxonomy): domain Eukaryota; kingdom Metazoa; phylum Arthropoda; class Malacostraca; order Decapoda; family Palaemonidae; genus Palaemon; species Palaemon carinicauda. The sequence goes on from NC_090736.1 coordinate 71,015,347, forward strand.
CTGGCCAATCTTTGACAAAGATGGCCAATATAATTCACCCAACTACTGCCATGTTCCTTAATTTTCTTCTATCCCACTTTCTTCTTATGTACCTAATTATTGGCAACGTCCTTGCCTAATGATCGTTGGACTGTGGTTTGCGTCCCGGTCAAACTCGATAGCTTCTTGTAGTGTCTGCATCCTCACCATCCTTGTAAGCTAAGTAGGCGGCGTTCGGGGAGTCTATAGGTTTACCAGCTGAGTCATCATCAGCCATTGCCTGGCCCTACCCGGTCCTAGCTTGGGCGGAGAGGGACTTCTTGGCTGATCATTTGTAAATATCGTCATTCTCTAGGCCCTTGGGCATTGTCACTGTCTCTTGCCTCTCCCATACATGAGTGGCCTTTAAACCTTTAAACCAACGATATAAGGCTTCATGTTTACCTCAATAGTGATTGGACATCTTAACCTCCAAAACTGCCTTTAAGTATTTTCAGTATTATAAAACATTTTTAATTTCTTAGTTTGGTGCAGACGCCTATTAAATTATATCACGTCAAAACGATATAAATAAAAATAAAAATTGGACTATAGTTATGTAAATAGTATTTTACCCGACAAATGAACCATATTTTTCAAATAGTCCTATTATTTTTTATATTTATACCATTTTGATGTGATATGATATAAGGTTTTAGTTGAGCAAGCACTTCCCCGCTACATAAGTGTCACGACTTTATTTTTCTTATCTAGATAACATTTCTCTTAAGGGCAGCCAACTTTAAAGAACCCATATCAAGGGTGGGGGTTTTTATTATTATTATTATTATTATTATTATTATTATTATTATTATTATTATTATTATTATTACTAGCTTAGATACAACCCTACATGGAAATGCTATACGCTCAAGGGCTTCAACAGGGAAAAATAGCCCAGTGAAGAAAAGAAATAAGAAAAAAGAACAGTGTGCCAGCGTGAACCCTCATACAATGGAACTCTACCTTAAAGTGTCAGATCATGGTTCAGAGGCTATGGCACTACCTAAGACTAGAGAACAATGGTTTGATTCTGGAGTGTCCTACCGTTACCGAGTGGAAAGTATGCACTGAACAAATAAAGTTCGGTAGTTAACCTCTTGACTGAAGAACACCATATAGTCTAGCATGATAACGGACACAGTACAGTACGAAAGCTTCCTGTAATGAATATAGAAAAAAAAGCAATAATTCCGAAGTGGCTCTCTCTTATCAACTTAAGAACTTTGAGCCCTGGCGTGAAGAGTGCACACAGTTTTATTCTTATCACACCAATTTGCCCTCGATAAAATTCGAAATGTCTATAGTTAGATAACTTACAAGTGCGATAAAATCATGTATTATCCTTACTCGAGAACATTAAATTAAGTGGGGTATGAATAGCTTTTAGGATCAATAGTGATGCATAGAAACGATAGGATGACGTCAGCAGCTTGAGTAGTATACACAAGACTTGAATTACCTCAGAGGATGATATAGCTAATGAGAGATCAGAAATTTCCCGCAATAAGTTCCCTTGGTCTATAGAGTGCTGGTCGAAGAAACAGCCAAAGTTGCCATGAAAACCGATCAAACGCTGGTTATGAACGTTTTGTTTTAATTTTTCATTTGTTTTGTGGAGTGCTGTTTGAAGCAAGGTTTGTAGAACCTGCCAAAATTGCCACGGAAAAATTTCAAACGCGGGTTCTAAGATTTTTGCTTATCATAAGAGCTAGATTCAACGGTGTTGGCTACAGTTTCACTCGGAAATTGTTTTGGTATTTTTATTTATGAAATTGTATTCAATATGGAATCACTATATTTTTATGTGGAATTATGACATGATACCGTGAATATAAGCTGTGACATACATTTTAGGGTATATTATTATTATTATTATTATTATTATTATTTGCCAAGCCATAACCCTGTTGGAAAAGCAGGGTGCTATAAAGATAAGGGCTCCAACAGAGAAAATAGCCCAGTGATGAAAGGAAATAAGGAAACTACAAGAGAAGTAATTAACAATTAGAATAAAATATTTTAAGAACAGTAACAACAATGGAATAAATCTTTCATATATAAACTATAAAAACTTATAAAAAATCAAGAGGAAGAGAAATAAGATAGAATAGTGTGGTCGAGTGTACCCTCAGGCAAGAGAACTCTACCCCAAGACAGTGAAAAACCATGGTACAAAGGCTATGGCACTAGCCAAGACCAGGGAATAATGGTTTGATTTTGGAGTTTCCTTCTCATAGAAGAGAGGCTTACATCATATCTTCCAGCGTAAAATATAACTAGACTCATTATCAATATTAAGATCAATAATATAGTATTAATTCAAGCTGCAATAATAATATTATAGAAATTGTAATAAGAAATGAAGCAGTGAAGTACACTTAGTCAAGTCTATTTATTAGGCTCCTTATTCTGGAAAGTGGAAAGTTACTATTTTCGACCTATGTTACTGTTATATCAAATATGATTGTTTTTCTTTAGCCAGACCCAATATTTATTCTATATTGAACTCGTTGTAATTCTGGGCTCTTTTTTCATGTCCTTTTAATTCAAAAGTTATAAATTAGCTGAAATAAATGTAGATGTTTCACCGTTGTTCGGTAAAACCGTGACGCAGAATAGCACAGCGGTGGTGGAATGTGGACGTGCTTGCTGGACTCTCTCTTTGAGAGATTACTTTTTAGGAAAAAATAGTTTTATTGCGTATGGAAAAAAATCTGTAATAGAAAGTTCTAAGTCTCAATGAACCTGCGTTATAGGCAAAGGAATGGGAACATTTGTTTATTCCAAATGTGAATTTATAAAAGGATAAAATAAAGAATGTGGGAAATTGTGTAGAAAAGGTGCATTTACTAGATTATCTTTACGATGAAAATTCAAATAAAATATATTCAGTGAAATTGCTGGATTAGAATATATAAAATTTCCGGGATACTGTTCTGTGATTAGTCACTTTTATAAATAATGATAATAATAATAATAATAATAATAACATATTTCCCAGACAATGTTAGAGTGGCTGATTTGACACTGATATGCACATTATTATTATTATTATTATTGTTAATATTACTAGCCAAGCTACAACCCTAGTTGGAAAAGTAAGATGCTATAAGCCCAAGGGCTCCAACAGGAAAAAAAAAATCACGGTGAGGAAAGGAAATAAGGAAAGAAATAAATGATGAGAATAAATTATCAATATATCATTCTAAAAACAGTAACAGCGTCAAAACAGATATGCCCCATATAAACTATTAACAAAGTCAAAAACAGATATGTCATATATAAACAATAAAAATACTCATGTCAGCCTGGTCAACATAAAAACATTTGCTCTAACTTTGAACTTTTGAAGTTCTACTGATTCAACTACCCGATTAGGAAGATCATTCCACAACTTGGTAACAACTGGAATAAAACTTCTAGAATACTGTGTAGTATTGAGCCTCATGATGGAGAAGGCCTGGCTATTAGAATTAACTGCCTGCCTAGTATTACGAACAGGATAGAATTGTCCAGGGAGACCTGAATGTAAAGGATGGTCAGAGTTATGAAAAATTTTATGCAACATGCATAATGAACTAATTGAACGACGGTGCCAAAGATTAATATCTATCATCAGGAATAAGAAATTCAATAGACCGTAAGTTTCTGTCCAACAAATTAAGATGAGAATCTGCAGCTGAATACTAGACAGGAGAACAATACACAAAACAAAGTAGAATGAAAGAATTAAAACGCTTCCTTAGAATAAATTGATCACCGAAAATCTTGTAAGACTTTCTCAATAAGCCAATTTTTTGTGCAATGAAAGAAGACACAGACCTAATGTGTTTCTTAAAAGGAAATTTGCTGTCGCGAATCAAACCTAAAATTTTAAAAAGTCATACAAATTTAAAGAAACATTATCAATACTCAGATCCGGATGGTGAAGAGCCACCGTCCTTGACCTACCTGCAATCATACTTTTAGTTTTGTTAGGATTCAACTTCATACCCCATAATTTGCCCCATGCACTAAGTTTAGCTAAATCTCTATTAAGGGATTCCCCAACCCCAGATCTACATTAAGGGGATGGAATTAATGCAAAGAGAGTAGCATCATCTGCATATGCAACAAGCTTGTTTTCTAGGCCAAACCACATGTCATGTGTATATAGTATGAAAAGTAATGGGCCAAAAACACTACCCTGTGGAACACCGGATAACACATTTCTATACTCACTATGGTGCCCATCAACAAAAACGCTTTGAGATCTATTAGTTAAAAAATCAATAATGATGCTAAGAAACGACCCACCCACTCCCAACTGTTTGAGTTTAGTTTGAAAACAAGGGCCTCATGATTAACACAGTCAAAGGCAGCACTAAAATCTAGGCCAATCATACGAACTTCCTAACCACAATCAAGGGATTTTTGTACAGCATTGGAGATTGTAAGAAGGGCATCACATGCTCCAAGGCCTTTACGAAAACCAAATTGCAAACTAAGGAGTAGATGATTATCTTCAGCAAACCTATTAAGACGTTTTGCCGTAAGACGTTCAAAAACTTTAGATAATATGGGAGTTATGGAAATTGGGCGGTAATCAGTGGGACTTGAGCTACCACAAACACATTTACAGAGAGGAGTAATATTACCAACTCTCCAACAAGTGCTAAGAACTCCTCTTCTTGCTAACTTGCGCAAAATAACAGATAACTTTGGAGCTAAGAAACCTGCTGACTTTATAAAAAAACAAAGGAAAAATACCATTTTGGTCTACACCTCCATAAGCATCAAGGTCCATCAACAGAGCTTTAATGTCACGAGATTGAAAAGCTAAACTTGTTAGTTTAGCCTCAGGAAAACAGGAATGAGGAAGTTCAATTTTTTCATTACTCTGTTTACTGTCAAAAACATCAGCCAAAAGGGTTGCCTTTTCCCTTGGACAGTGAGTGACTGAGCCATCTGGTTTGGGTAAAGGAGGAACTGTTGCATCTACACCAAAGAGTGCAGATTTAAGGGTAGACAACCATTTATGTTCCTGTGTTGTACCAGAAAGGGTTTCTTTTATGGTTAAATTGTACCCCTTTTTAGTTGAGGCATAAACTCTCTGAGTAAAAGCCCGAAGCTGAGTATAGGATCTACACTACTATATAATTGTGACCAATTCAAGCAAAAAAGATCATGCAAAATCCCATTCCAGTCTGCTTGGGATTTCATATAAATTGTATAAGAGTATGATATATCAGGGACAAGCTGCTCAGTCTTCTCTACTAATGAAATCAAGGCATGAACAGATGTCCCGACTGGAGAACCAACCTTACTAGTTATACCACCAGGGGAGTTAGTGCATAGGAGGTCCAAGCAATTACCAGACCTGTGAGTAGCTTCATTTATGATTTGCTCACAGCCTGATTCAGAGGCAAAGTCTAAAGCTCTCAAGCCATGGCGATAGGTCGGAGAGATAGAACTTAACCACTCCCTATGGTGAGCATTAAAATCACCAACAAAGACAAAAGAAGCCTATCTATCATCTTCTTGTATCTTGGAAATAATGGTAAGAAGACAATCGAAGATAGAATCATCCATGTCTGGATTCCGGTAGATCGAACACAAATAAAAGTTCTTATGCATGCCACAAACTTTTATTACCTGAATCTCATGACATCCACATTGATACCAGGTTACTCGGTCCTAATATACACCGCCATTCCCCTGGCCCTAGGGATGGCATCACGTTTCAACATTATTGGCTTCTTAAAACCAGTTATAAGGAGCTCAGATTAGTGCCTCATATTAGAAACCAAAGTTTCTGAGCACAAAAGAATATCATACTGTCTGGACGCAACTGTAAGGTCTTGGATATTTGCATGAAGACCCCGAATATTGCAATACAGAAGACGTCATTGGCGAAATCTAGGACGTAATGGTCCCTGATTTCGCTCAAGGTCTCCACACAGCATAATAATTAAGAGAAATAAAAAAGAGACATCATACTTAAAAACTAGATTAACAAGAATTATAACAAAAACATTATGTACAGAATTATAAATATAGTGACTGATGATACACATAGACTATAGTAAAAATATGGAAAAAATGGTTAACGTGGAAGAGCGAATACACCATGCAAGGCTAAATACCCTCCAGGATAGCCACTTCAACTGAAGGGAGGATAGTAAGGATGGTTTTGAGAAGAAAAAGAATCAGAAAAAGGAAAAGACAGCCTCTTGATAAACCACCAGGTACAGCACTAGAAGAAAACAGAATGGATGCCAGGATAAGAGAGTGTACTACCTCAAAGCCCGGCAATCCGAAAGAGTGCATATAAGGAAGGGGAGAATCTAATTCAGGCTTCCTGACCAATGCCGTCTGGCTCTACAGACAGACATGGATGAGGGACCAAGGGAGGTCCGGGCAGCACTCAAAGCAGAAGACCTTTGCCGGCCGGCACACTCTGCCGGCCGGCAAGGGACTGAGTCAATTCCACATCCTAACCTATACTAGGTCCAGATGTAAAATGACGTACAGTACTGTAACGGCTAGGCCATTACAGAGATAGAGGGGGAAGGGACAAAGAGGGTCCTACCAACCTTGCTTTAGTAAAGAATCACCCGCAGCCAAGAAAACTCATCTTAGCCTAAGGGAGATCCAAGGAGGGAGGCCAGCAATACTTGCCAACCCCCACTGAACCAAAGCAAGGAAGGTGTGGCTACTCCCGGGGAAAGGATCTTATCCTCCTACCGAGAACAGCAACAAGGACTAGTCTGCTAGATCACAAAAGAAGGAATCATCTCGTACAGAAACCTTCGGGAGTGACCTAAGGAGGCTAAGCCTCCTATGTCTGCGTCAGACTAGCGAGGGAGTCTCAACCCCAAGCCAGACAAACACAGACTCAGACTAAAAACTCTGATGTTCTGCCCCTCTCTGAAGCCAGACTTACTGGAACAGGAAGGTACAGTAACACCCCAACATAGTTGTATTGAAAGTTAATTCAGATAAACCACTAGGGTTAAACCCAAGGCTTAAACAGAGGGAAAGGGATTGCATACCTTCTCCGATGAAAAGAAA
>NC_090736.1:71027420-71029920 GCF_036898095.1 Palaemon carinicauda
TATATATATATATATATATATATATATATATATATATATATATATATATATATATTATATATATATATATATATATATATATATATTTATATATATATATATATATATATATATATATATATATGCATATATATATGTATATATATATATATATATATATATATATATATATATATATATATATATATATATATATATATATATATATATATATATATATATATATATATATATATATATATACAGACGTACGCGCGTGTGAGTAAGTGAAATATAAGTCGAATGTATGAAGTCTCTTTCATAGAATGATTCATACATTAACAATAAGGTACTTGAATAGTCAAGAACTAGGACTTTCCGAACTAGTTTAGTTGATATTATAGACTACATGGAAATATAAATAAAAACACTATCTTTCAATATATTCAAAGTCCTTCATATCCTTTGGTTTCGTAAACAACAGAATTTTTCAACAAAAATCCTGAGAATAATTTTTACTATATGATAAAGAATTGTCTGGTTGAATATATATATATATATATATATATATATATATATATATATATATATATATATATATATATATTTATATATATATATATATATATATATATATATATATATATATATATATATATATATATATATATATATATATATATATATATCCTGTCACCCTGCGCGGCATTGCCAAACATATTACTTGGTCTCTTCGTCCCTTGCGTAGGGAGGGGGGAGGGGGGAGTAGCAGTTTCGATATCTTTTATGGCCTCTCGTGACATGGTTGGTTTTGACCTGGCCTTCCATTAGAAGGGGCTAGAGTTCGATCCCGGGTATGAGGTAGAAATTTATTTCTATTTGAACCCGATGTTGTGTTGATATTTATCCATATTTACTCATTGGGGGTAATTTGATTGAATTACTACCAATTGTGTCACGTGGTGGGCCGGGATATCGGGTAAAACTCGCTGGTAAGAGACTGATGTCTCGCCAGGTAAATCCTTGGACAGGTAGGTAGCGTCAGGTTCCTATATCTTTTATGGCCTCTCGTGGCATGGTTGGTTTCGACCTGGCCTTTCATTAGAAGGGGCTAGCGTTCGATCCCAGGTATGAGGTAGAAATTTATTTCTATTTGAACACGATGTTGTGTTGATATTTATCCATATTGACTCATTATGGGTAATTTGATTGAATTACTACCAATTTTGTCACGTGGTGGGCCGGGATATCGGGTAAAACTCGCTGGTAAGAGACTGATGTCTCGCCAGGTATATCCTTGGACAGCTAGGTAGCGTCAGGTTCTGATATCTTTTATGGCCTCTCGTGGCATGGTTGGTTTCGACCTGGCCTTTCATTAGAAGGGACCAGCGTTCGATCCCAGGTATGATGTAGAAATTTATTTCTATTTGAACACGATGTTGTGTTGATATTTATCCATATTGACTCATTAGGGGTAATTTGATTGAATTACTACCAATTGTGTCACGTGGTGGGCCGGGATATCGGGTAAAACTCGCTGGTAAGAGACTGATGTCTCGCCAGGTAAATCCTCGGACAGCTAGGTAGCGTCAGGTTCCGATATCTTTTATGGCTTCTCGTGGCATGGTTGGTTTCGACCTGGCCTTTCATTAGAAGGGGCTAGCGTTCGATCCCAGGTATGAGGTAGAAATTTATTTATATTTGAACACGATGTTGTGTTGATATTTATCGATATTGACTCATTAGAGGTAATTTGAATGAATTACTACCAATTGTGTCACGTGGTGGGCCGGGATATCGGGTAAAACTCGCTGGTAAGAGACTGATGTCTCGCCAGGTAAATCCTCGGACAGGTAGGTAGCGTCAGGTTCCGATATCTTTTATGGCCTCCCGTGGCATGGTTGGTTTCGACCTGGCCTTTCATTAGAAGGGGCAAGCGTTCGATCCCAGGTATGAGGTAGAAATTTATTATATATATATATATATATATATATATATATATATATATATATATATATATATATATATATATATATATATATATATATATATATATATATATGTAAATATATATATATATATATATATATATATATATATATATATATATATATATATATATATATATATATATATATTCCGTATATTATTGATATTCCCATCAAATAATATTCCTTTAAAGGAGTCAACTTGTGTCTAAGGTTACATATGTATTAAATGTGATCGTTACGAATTGGTCTTATTACTAAGATCATCGGAAGAATGTAATTCCTGCTTAATCACTCCCTGCCATCTCCACAATTAAAAACTTCTTCCCAAAAAGACTAACGATTGAAACGTGTGTGACAGATTTTCACCCTTAGCATTCTCAATGATGAACTCTGTCTTCCTCTCCATTTCCTTGAGTGTATATCAATATATTCACTCAAAATAGAAAATACACTTTATTCATCGGTTTTTACGTCTAGTCGAGTCCGTGGTCAACAGATTAAGACGTAAATTTGAATTATCAGTTACTAGG
>NC_090736.1:71039920-71059920 GCF_036898095.1 Palaemon carinicauda
TTCATCACTTCCTCATACAGAACTTTCTTTACCTTCTTCACCACTCCCTTCACTGCCCCCAACATTTTGCATCCTGCATTCACTCTCTAACGTACATCTACTTATACTCCCCCATTTGCAGCAACAACGGACCCCAAGTACTTTAATCTGATCTACTTCCTCAAGTAACTCTCCATTCAACATGACATTAAACCTAGCAGCACTCTCCCTACTCGTGCATCTCATAACCTTACTCTCACCCATATTAATTCTTAACCTCTTTCTCTCACATACCCTTCCAAGCTCTGTCACTAATCAGCGCAGCATCTCCTCTGAGTCTGCAACCAATACAGTATCATCCGCAAACAAAAACTGATTCACCTCCCACTCATGACCACTCTCATAATTACGAAATAGTCAAAATAGATTCGAGTAAGATTATCGAAATTTAATTGACATTATTCATTGGTAAAAACAGAAGAAAAAACAATCAACATCAATTCAATAAAAAAAAAAATGAGAGAATAGGGAAGAATTCTTGTGAGATGAAATGAGAAAAAAGGAAGAAACTCTTCGTAAGGTAAAGGAACAAGAGCGAAAATAGAATAAAAAAAGAAATTGCCTCAAGAAAAGTGAATTTGAATATTGGATACGACGAAGGAGCGACTTACAATTAGAGAAGAACTGAGAAGGGCTGCCTGGAAAGAGGGTAAAAACTAATATTGAATCGAATTAAATGAAAGTTATAAGGACAAGAAAGGAGAAATACAATCAAAATAGACAAAGGTGAAAATAGAAAAGCATTGTGTTTTGAATTGAGAAGAATGAAAGAGAACGTGTTATCCTCGCGGGATTCTCGTAATGTGTTTATACGTGAAGAAATAATGAGCTCGGAGGGAAATCAGGTCTTAGGCCTAATCATGATCATATTTCCCCTCATCTCCGAGAATATGCAGAGGGAATAAAGGGTGCCCGGAATAATAAACAAGAATATTTCATTATTTGATAAAGATAATAACAACAATAACAAGAATAATATCAACTCAAATTTCCTCTTAGAAATAGAATGATTACGAACCAAGGAATCTAATTCCTTCATAGCGTAATACCACTGAATTCACTCTCTCTCTCTCTCTCTCTCTCTCTCTCTCTCTCCTCTCTCTCTCTCTCTCTCTCTCTCTCTCTCTCTCTCTCTCTAGTCTATTCATGCATGCATGACTTACATTTATGTTATCTGGTGGCGTCTTGTTACGTTCAGATTAGCCGAAATAACATTATAAATTCACCTATCAAAAACTAACTTTATTCATCCAAAAATTGCCATTCATTTATGCAAAAGTTATAATTGGATGATATTTTCACATAGCCACTAAGCTTTGAATAACCTCCCTGGTTCCAGCGCTAGGCCATATTACCCAAATTCTATGTAACGAATCAATAAAGCTATTATTGTTGTCTCACCTGAGCACCACAAACAAGTTATATTAACGATATATAGGTACCCTTAAAATTAGGCAGTAGTCTCCTCAAAATCTTATTTGCAAAGGAATTGGAAAATTCGAGAGGTGTACAAAACTTCTCTTCATCTTTGAAAAATCCGAGAAATATATATTGTTATGCAGAGGTGGGCAACGTTTGTTTTGAAAGTTCGCTAGTCCAAGTATAGAGTGACAGAAGAAGGAAAGTTTTGATTGTAAACGGCACGGTGAGGGAAAAGAGTAAAGATGATTAGGACATAACTTTACGGGAAAGATAGGAAAAGGTTGTAGGTGATGTACAAAAAGAGTTGAATTACCCTTGCAAAGGATGAAGGGGGATGATAGAAAGTTGAAGATATGACAGTAAATGGAAGCAAAGGAAATAAAGCTGTAAATATTATAAGGATGATGAAAAAATGGTACTGATGTATTCATGGGTGCGTTTGAGTGCAAACGTTGAGGAAGATATATTTATGAGAAAATGTGTAAATCAAAGAGTGGATGAAGGTAGTCAGGTTGGATGAACATTGAAAACTGAGGAAAAAATGTTTGGCGAAGCACAATTTTATAAACTGTGTTGGAAGGAATGCAGTTCTTTTATGGCAGTAGATGATGGATTTTGAAAATAGTAAGGAGATCAGATTGTCCTGAGATAGTCTGGTCTAAAGCAAAGTTCTTGTCACTGTCGTACACAGCTGCCCAGTATAGGGGGCTAGGATAGGTGGGGGAGAGGAGGGGGGAATTGTGATTAGAAGGATTGGAGGAAAAAGTGTTTAAATAAAGTACAGCGGGAGGTAAAAAGTTCTTACCATTCTTTCTTTCATGTTCTTTTTAAACTTTTCATTAAGTTCTGTAGTATATCTTTGTTATCAACAACTGATACCGTATACCTTGCCAGCATCCTTTCACTTCTCAACCCCCTTTGCTCACTCTCCACTAAATTGTATTTACAGTTCCTGCCTTCCCTTTAGGCTAGCTTCACACAAGTGGATTTTTTCCTTACGTAGATATATCCGCTCGTTAGGAGCCATGTCTTCACATGAGAGGATTTTCCCCCAAGTGATCTCGTAGTTGCTATAAGCCGTTTACTCTGAAACCATGCTGATTAGCATTCCACGTAGTTAGGAAATCACTACCGCTCGGACATTTTTCCGAGTAGGCTGCGTGTGAAGAGCCTCATTGATCGTCATTAATTTCTAATCTGCGCGGAAAGAAAACACGCATCACCAATCCACTCGTGTGAGGCAACTCTTAATCCACCTCCTCATTTCCTTTGTGTGAATATCAAGCTGCCTTGGAGACAAAACCTACACATGCCTAAGACCCACTTCCACAACGAACCAGTCACCCTCTCACCTATGTGTAACCAACTGATGTTCACATTTATCATTTTGGAATTGTAATTACACATTGCTTCTCTGGTTATTTTTCGGTTAGATTTCTCTAAACGAAGATGTATCGCAGATAGCTTTCCCTTTTACTATCATACTATACTCATAACAATTCATTTCTCATTTAGAATTCTATCAGCAGAATAAAGTTAAATTTTATCCTTCATGTATACCCTTTTAACAAAAAAAAAAGCTTGGATATATTAGCTCCATGAGGCAGTGGCGATTAGATTTTACTAAGACGCCATATAACAGGAATAAGGGAATGTTGGTAAGAAGAGAATGTTTATGAACTGGAAGGTATTGACCATTACAAGTATTTTATGATTATTTTATACACAAACTTTAGTGTGTAAACTCATAAAATGTTTTCGTCATCTATCCCTCAACTCTGTATCTTACTCTTATAAAGAAAAATATAAAGTATCCATTCCCTTGTTTACTTAGAAATGGCACACCCCTATCATTCACAAAATCATCTGTATCACTGTTTACTATAAAAAATGTACAATTATTCTGCTCCCCTTTTCCTTTGGAACAGAGATATCATTAATCTCCTCACCCATTCCCTTAAACACATTTCATCGTACATAATCTTACACAGCCCCTATACCAATCAGTTGCACAATGTAAAAATACAACAATGTCATTTTTATCCATTTATCTCTATTGTTCCTTTATTCTATAACCTTTAGATTACTATTATATTTTCAACTATCTTTTCTGCTTATATTTTGAAATAGAAAAAAAAAAATTCACTTTTTTTTCATGTCTGATATACGACAACTCTTCAAAATTCTTGCTCCATTGACGCATGATCGTTTCACTGCTGACATCATTGCTCCATTAGCCTCTGTAAACATTTCTTATCAACCTTTCTTTCTATAATTAATTCTTTTCAATACGAAATTTCTTAGATGGAGATTTTTTGCTCAAATCCCTTTTAAATATAAAGCAATGTCCATATTTTACGTCTTCGTGGAATTCGGCTCTTTCTTGCAATTAAACCAAAATTAACGCCCATTTCTCTTTCACCAAAACCATATATCATCATCAACCCTTAAACCACCCATTCATACCCAATTATTGAACTCTTGCTATTTAATTTAAAACTGTTTGCGACTTTCGAAATATCAAACTGAAAACCACCTCCCAATTTCCATTTTCTTCTGCTTACCATTACATTGATAATCCGGCCACCTGCTCTGCATTAACACAAAATCTAATATTTTTGTTTTTCTAAATATATACCTACATAAATTCTTCTCTATTTTTATATCAATCAGGTCTTTCTGAATTTCTTTCCAATCTTATTCAATCCAGTATCTCTAAATATACATAGCATGCAATCTCCCCTTTAAACGTTTTTTACAAGCAATAACCCAGCACAGCTCCTCTTTCTCTCTCTCCAAATCAAGGTTTACATGTTTCCATTTCATGGACCCTCTGATGCCTTTATGCATCCATCATTACAGTGTTTTTCTTCCATTGCACTTAATTTAAACTAAATCATCCCCCAGAGGAGGGTACACAGTGGGCATAAATGGAAGGTCTTTGGAGCGTTCTCTCGGCTTCCTAACTGCACTCATTTTCTAGCCTTCTCCTATCCATTCGTTTCTGCTTTGTTTCATTTCAAGCACCCAAGCCTCTTAAATTTTACTCCATTGACCAACTGCAGGTCCTCCCACTTCGTTGGACATATGCAACAAATGGTCTCCGTAGCCCCAGTGTCAGGTCTTCTGGCCCAAATTCATAAATCCATTTGAAACGCCCCCCCCCAAAAAAAAAAAAAAAAATCTTGACTAGGATATTTGTGTTATTTCACATCTTCCGTCCTTTTCATACTGTACGTCAGACTCGGTTATTCTTTTCCCATTCCAGTGTCTTACATAGGCCTACTGGTCACAGTAAGTGCCAAAACATCCAGCGTTCTTCTCGTAAAAACTTCTATCAAACGTTTCTGATGTAATGAATAGTTGGATACAGAAATTCCTGGTACACCTCACTCCGGGGAAGAACAATCGGCCACACCCTTACTGCGCGGCGAGTTGGTGTGTCTAGCTCAGCCCACAACCTCTGCTAGCTCGCCTTACACTAGCTTCTTGGTTACTCACTGTGAATTAAGGGTGTGACATGGTACATTTTTTTGGTGCAATGTGTACCAGGGATTCCTGTGTCCAACCGTACCACATCCAAAATCTTAAACTTTGATGCATTCCAGCAAAATTTGAACGAAGGATAAAACTGGAACCCAACATATTAAAATTAACTGTTTTTATATAAGCATGAAAATGGAATATTGAGACCAGTATCCAACTAGAACAATAAAGCGATGAACATTTTTATCAAGTGTTTGGATTCGTTTGTAATTTAGGGAGAGCTTTAATCTCTAAGGGTTCCACAACATGCTAGTTTTCCCCGACTTCCCCACCCAACCGGTGACACAATTGATAGCTTTTAATTCGAATTACCCCTAATGAATCAATATGGATGAAATCAATACAATATTGTGCTCAAATAGAAAGAAATTTCTACCTCATAGTAAGCATATTGCCAAAATTAGATAATACATAAGAAAGATTTAGTTAAGACCTCATCAAGATTTAGATAATATATCTCAGGACAGTTTATTAGTGACCTGACAATTTGTAATGCCTTGGCCAGCATTGCTTAGATAATACCAACTAATCTGTCAAGGACTGTCTGATGTTAATTATATATATATATATATATATATATATATATATATATATATATATATATATATATATATATATATATATATATATATATATATATATATATATATATATTATATATATATATTATATATATATATATATATATATATATATATATATATATATATATATATATATATATATATATATATATATATATATATATATATATATATATATATATATATATATATATATATATATATATATATATATAATTTGTATATTATTATTATTATTATAATTATTATTATTATTATTATTATTATTATTATTATTATTATTATTATTATCAAATATGTTATTGCTCATTTAGATCAGAACACCTGGTTTTCACTGCCCTTTTTTCCCAACAGTGATTTTGGGCGACGAGGAAGAGTACCGACTGACCCGATATCTTAGGGCCAATTACGACCCCTCAGTCAGGCCTGCCAAAAACTCGTCCGAAGCTCTCAGCGTGGTCTTCGGCTTGACCCTCCATAGCATCATCGATGTGGTAAGTAATGTTGTCTGTCTTTATTAATTTCTTAAAAGAACAAATTTGGTATTATAGACTATGTATTGATAATAGAATATCTATTAACTAGTCGGATAGGATGGACTGCCCCGGATAGAAGTAAACTTTCGAGGGACTTATGTTCCTCAAATGTGCAGTTCTTCCTTCTCTTCATCATCATCATTATTCATTTTTTGGACCATAGTATTAGTGTTACATTTCACGGATTCCTTGAATAAGTGGTTATTAGACCTTTTGGGTGAATTTTAGTTTTCTAAATAAAATTTTATATGTTTTAGCCCATTTTAGGTCATATTTCAACATCCATATAAGCTCTTGGTGATATACTTCTGATGATTTTATTTTCACAACAGACATTGATATCTTTGAATTATTTAAGGAAAGCTTTCAAAAACATTACAGCAGTAGACGGTGGATTTTTCTTTCATGGATTGAGTTTGATCAGACTAGAATTCCACGCTAAAGTAGATCCAAGGAAAAGAAAACGACAAGACATCAGTTGAGTTTTAGATTGAAAGAAGGAACAGATTAACGCTGAAAATAATTAATATTGCCAGATTTGGGAAAGTCATCAGCAAGATTTAGAGAAGATGTCAGCAAGATTATTATTATTATTATTATTATTATTATTATTATTATTATTATTATTATTATTATTATTATTATTATTCGTTAAGCCACAACCCTAGTTGGAAAAGCATGATGCGATAAGCCTAAGAGCTCCAACAGGGAAAATAACCCTATGAGGAAAGGAAATAAAGAAATAAATAAACTACAAGAGAAGTAAAGGACAATTAGAATAACATATTTCATGAATATTAACAACATTGAAATAGATTTTTCATAATTAGGCTATAAAAAAAGAGACTTATATCAGCCTGTTCAACGCACAAACATTCACTGCAAGACACCAGCATGATTTAGATGAGACGTCAGAAGGAGAATAACATCAAAGAAATAGTCACTTAGAATATCTACATAGAAAGTAGAGAGTGCCGTTGATTGGCCATTTAGGAGGGAACTCACTTCACATCTCAGTGAAATTTGAACAGTGATATATGGTGAAATCTATGAGCAAATGAGAGTCGAGTAAAGAGAAATAGGGAATGCAATTGTAGGGGTGATGCTTTTGAAGAATAAAGTAGACAGGGACATTGTGAACGGGGAAAATAATTGGGGTGATGGAATAAAAAGAACGAATTTGAGCAAGAAATCAGGCGAGTAAAAAAAAGACTAGTTCTTGAGGCGAGGTCATTGCAGTATGACAGGTTAATGAGGAAATGGATGTTAGATTAAAACAATCATATAAAGAGACGTTGTAATAGTGTTAGTAAAGTGCATTTATTGAAGAACTGTTGAAATTAGAGGACTGGAAGTCACCGGAGGATTTCACGTTAATGGAAGAATTTTCGTCGAAGTACCTGCTAATTATATATTGGAAATTGAAGGCTTAGGACAATTAAAAGGTTTATGGATTTAAGGTATAATTAGTATAAATGCAGGGGAAATTCTGCTATGTAGTAATAGAAAGGTAATTAGAGGGATACCAAAGTTTGTAATGTATGAATAATGCTTGCATGAATGAAAAATATATGACACTGTTTACCCAAATGTGTTTTAGTATAAATCGTTTCAATTGAATTTGAGGAAGATTTAAACCAAATTGTACCATAATTCTAATTTCATATTTTCTATTTGTCATAACAAACAAGAGGAAAACATTAGAAATGTTTTGCTTGAGCTAACATTGATATTATTTAATATAGTTTGCCTCTGAACCGGAAAAGCATATCGTCCTCGATTTCATATTATTGACAGAAAGATATTAGGAAAAGCAAAATATTCCCTAAAATCATCAACATTTCACAATATCATTTGCTTTTTCCTCGGAATTCGTATAAATCAACCACAGGGATATAACGCTCAACTGAAATAATCCTCTTCATGTTATAAGTGCCATCTATGGTTTTGGCGTTTCAGCTGATTTAACTTCATTATCATTATTATTACCTCCACCAAGGTTTTGTTTTTAGCTCCGTTTATCAATTCACCTATGTGTTTGTTTGTCTTTTAACAGGAGTAAGTCAAATCTTCTATTTTTCACCTAATTTTAGCAACGGATAGTTATTATGCTTAGGAGGAATCCATTATATTTTGGAGGTAATTCGGATCATGATCACGATGCTGGTTATTATTATTATTATTATTATTATTATTATTATTATTATTATTATTATTATTATTATTATTATTATTATTAGCTAAGCTACAAATCTAATTGAAAAAGGGAAAGCCTCATCCGTAGACTTAAGTAACGTGTTGACAATCTTCATTAGCGGAGGTCTGAAATCTCTGATTGCTCTTTTTAATTCCATTTTATTATTATTATTATTATTATTATTATTATTATTATTGTTATTATTATTATTATTATTATTATTATTTTTAGCTACGGTAAAAATCTAATTGGGATAGCAATATGCTACATGCCCAAAGGCTCCAACAGAGAAAAATAGTCCAGTGAGAAAGGAATTTATTAAATTATAATAAAAGTAATGAATAAATAATATGCAATATCTTAAGATCAGTAACATTTTTAACATAGATCTGCCATATATAAACAATGAAGAGAGACTCAAGTTGTAATGAGAGGCACATAGACCGGTCCTTTAACAAATCCTCGCAAAAAGAAATCGCAGGGCGTAAGATCTAGAGATTTGGGAGGCCAGGGCATGAGATCGTTATCATCTTGCCAAGACCGTCCAATCCATCTGTCTGGTAGTGTTGTGTTCAGAAACTGTCTAACCCTGAAGCTCCAGTGTGGTGGCACCCCATCCTGTTGGAAAATAAAGTCATCAGACTCTTTCTCACTCAATTTATCCATCAACCAGTTTTCCAGCATGTCGAGGTACGTCTCACCATCGACTGTTGCTCTTTCAAAGAACAATGGTCCGTAGACAGCTTTCTTGGATATAGCACAAAACACGGTCACCTTTGAGAAATTTCGCTGATGCTCAAGAAGTTCATGTGGGTTCTCAGTACCACATATGCGAGTGTTATGCTTGTTAACTTTGCCATTTATGGGGAAAGTCGCTTCATCGCTAAAAACAAGCCGGTCGTCAAACCCGTCATCTTCCATCTTCTGTTGCATTGTAATGCAAAAGTCATGACGAGCTGGATTATCAGTGTACTTCAACTGTTGTACTAACTGTAGCTTGCAAGGCGTCATGTGTAGTCGTCTTCTTAAAAAAAGCCAAGCAGTTGTAGGACACTAAAGTTCCATACTGGCTCTTCTAATCGATTTATAGGGGCTCCACTGGAAGGCAGTTCGAACTTGTTCAACCACATCATCTGAGGGGCGTCCCATTCTCTTAGCTGCGCATAAGCACCCATCTGTCATGAATTCACCATGCCATCTCACTATGGACTTCCTTTCTTGCGGCTCTTATCCGAATTTTTTGTGAAATGCATGTTGAACAAGTGTCCATGATTCAGTTTTTGCAAATTCAAGCACACAAAACGCCTTTTGTGGTTAAGTGAACGCCATTACTGGATCTGAAAAGAAACGAAAAAATCAATAGCCTTACAAAAAATTTAATGCATTTAACTTTAAAATGGCACCACTTTTATCTTACTACCATTCATAGTTAAGCAGATATGAGGACTTGAAATGTGCCCAAGACTTTTAGACCACCCTGCATAGCATTTTGTCAATATGATAAAATGTTATTGAGTGCTATTTTTCTTTGGACCTGTTATAATTGGCAACTGAAAGTAAAAACCAGAAAGTTTAATGACATTATTCTATAGTATATCAATCACCTCTTTTACAGTGCTGTATTAGCCCTTGATAAGGCCAATAGGCTTCTAACTTCTTTGGGGCTCTTGAAATCTAACACCGCGCCCCCCTTCCTTCACGTTCTTCCTTTCGTACAATTTATTAACATGATATCACAAATGAAGTGACTAGGCTTCAGCCTAGTCAGCCTTAGGTATAACACATCACTCATTTCTTTTATTTGTTTATTGTAAGTAAGTTTTATTTTTAAAGTGATATTAACCGGTCTGGATACCAACACTTTATTTTCTATAAGTGGTTACTACAAACGCCTCGTTGTATTTCTCCTGGCAGATAGTTCCTGTAAAACGTGTTGTTCGACTGTATGTTTCTCTAATTACTTAAAGAGCCGAAATACCGTTCCTTTTACTGTGAATTTAACCGTCTTCCTTGCATAATAAAGAGGGCACTGATAGTTCTTTGTGGCCTACTTTCTGTTGTTATTCTAACCTTAGCTTTAACGGTTATAAGTTTTACCCTTATATTCACTAGTTTTCAGTCAATCTATTTACCATATATTTGTTATTCAAATCAAAAGTCATTCAGCAAACTATTTGAAGATGTGTTAACCTTGTGCTTGTCAAAGAAAATCATGTAAGTGAAAAGATAAATGTCATATGGGATATGTATATATGCTTTCAAACGTGTTGGATGTTGGATTTCATTTTTATTTCATGATATTTTTAACATCTTGTTTTATATTATTGATTAAAGTTTGGTGAATATGAAGTTTAGCTCTTAAATAATTAATATCAAGTTGTATGATTTAAAATAATTTCATTTATTTGGCCTTCTATATCGTTAGCAATTAGCTAATTTCTTAAACTAAGAACACCATTAATATATTTTTTTATGGAAGTGAGGGAGAGAGAGAGAGAGAGAGAGAGAGAGAGAGAGAGAGAGAGAGAGAGACTTACCAAAACAAAGTTACAGTATCTTGGAGTCATGAACACCATTAAACGCCTGGAGAATAGAGACAATTGTTTGTTCTAGCCAAACACAGAGGGATCATGAAATGGGTGTCCAAAGGATATTAACCTTAACATCATGTTATAGACAGCGTTATTTCTCTGTATGCGCAGCGCGAGCAAAACCTATTTTGGGAAGTAAGTTTGTCTTAAAGACGATACTTGGAGCACAATCAGATTGTTCGCTTTCCTGTATATCTTAAAGGAACATGTCAATTCTGCAAGATTCTTTAAGTGAGGTGTTTGGGCTTGGAAAACTACTTGAAAATAATTCTTATAAGTGTAAAATAAAGAGTGGCATTATATTATGTATTTCGTGATATGATTATGAAAAAGAACATAGTCCTTAAATAGATAATAGTGCCATGTGGTCGCCAGAAAATAGGTCTTAAGTACATAGCTAGCAAAGTGAAAACTTAAATTTTATACTTCTTTATTTCTTTTTACCACATAACCCTCAAGCAAAACCTAACAGTTTGATGGATAAGTTAGGTCTTAGTCTAAGATATACTTACTAAACAATATCGGAAACAATACAGTTGTTATAGATGATTCCCTAGGTTTACTTGATACATATGAAAATGATTACTAATTTACGTATAACGCTAACAGGTGTTATTCTGTTGCTTCAGATGAAGAAATCTCCTGTGAATTAAAGTTAAAGGTGGTGTATCTTACTTTATAGTATAAACGAACACACTGTTTTCACCTTGATCTTCAGAAAGATAACTCAGAATATTATTCGTGAAGAAATATTATCATAGCTGATTGATTTGAATTGTAGAAAAAAACTCTGAGCCAGCATTTGAACATACATAATAAAGGACAGTAGTATGACTTATTCTAATTTAGAATTTACTATTTTTTTTATTTAGTTCTTTTTCACCCAAATTACCCGCTTCAGGGACCGCAATATTTGTTGGTCATATACAACAAATTTACAGTTTTTTAAGAATCGTTCGGCGTACTTCATTTTGATGAGCAAATCCTCACTATTATAACGCTAGCAAAATGAGAGAGACCTCAGTTTCATCTCGGAAAAGCTTATTAACTTTTATGAAGTAAAAGCTTGTTTCATAATCTTGGAGCTGTATTTTAGAAGGCTGAGCTGCGTCTTGACTTCTTTCCCTTGAAAACCTCCTTAGCCATAGTCCAGCCACAAAAAGTTGAAATCTGTCTGTGATTAGTGGTGCTGCCACGTTTCTTATGTCAGTGTCACTAGAAAATTAGATTATCCTCATCTTTATGTACAACAATGAATTGGCATAAGAAAATATGACAATAGCTCTAATCTCTAAAGTCAGCCCTTTGCTGTAGAAATCAAGTCTGATCGAACTCCATAAAGTTAAATTATCAACCATAACATTCGCATGGCAGCAGATCGATCCCACCCGACCACAGTGGTGGGTTGGGTTAGCCCGGCAGACGTTCTAGTGAGCATCTATTTTGATGAAACTGGAACTGAATCCAGACACCTTTTATCATCATCTCCTCCTATGCCTATTGACGCAAAGGGCCTCCATTGACGCAATGGCCTCATTTGCGTCATGAAAGACACCTTTTATACAAGCAGTTTAAAACCATGCGCATGTGCAAGGACAGTGAAAAAGATATAACCTCATTTGAATAAAAAATACTGTCTACGAAAAATACTTTCTAACGGGAAATAAGGAATGATTATCATCAAATTCTCTCATTGTTAGGGTTATATCTCTACAAGCAAGAAACACACTGCATAGATTAGCCAATTAGTCGGATAAAACTTAAAAATCGTAATTGGCAGGCCGGTTTTAGTGGGAGATCTCTACAACAAGGCTCAAGAAATAAACGTTATATAGGGTGTACCAACCGTTTGTCACACGAACATACATAGTAACGACATTTCTTTTTTTTTGTATATATTATGCTTTGTATCTTCGCTCTCCCCTCGCACTTACAGGGACCTGAATAAACAAGTCTGTTTTTCTCACCGTTAACTGTTAACAGAACCGGTTGTCGGTTGAACATGAAATTGGCTGTTATGTTTTTAAGTTCTGATTGCCTGGACTTGATGTATATATTAACTGATGTTTTGTAATAATGTTACTCAGTTGATTTCATCCTGCCTTCTTAGTCACAGCCTCTCTCGGCCCGTCACCCCCTCCGTCATTGTTACTATGGAGGACTCCACGGAATTTGGCACCGCCCCATTGAAACTTTTGTCGTTCGCCCTCGGAGAGGCGTTTGCTTTGTTTCAGCGCGCAGAAGTTCAGTTCCGCATCAAGAGCATGACTCACTCAACCACCAAAGCAGATTATGTTCTTGCGGCGATACCCGAGGACACCTTCCTGGAAATATCCGACTGGCTTTGTGAACATGGAGACACCCCAATAGCGAATGACGCCTCAAAACGTACCTTCTGCAGCAGTACTCACCGTCGCCAGCCACCCATATAGCAAAGCTTTTTCAGCTCTCTCAACAACTGTTGGGGTACGAAAGGGCTTCGCTCCCCCTCAGGGAAATGACTAGTTTGCTCACCTGCAACCTGCTGCAGACGGCTTTCCTCGTAAGGTGAACCTACTTCGTGCCCTTTGGGTACGCCGTTTACCCGAACCTTTACGCGCTACCATACCAGATGTTGATAGTTTACCCATAAAGGACTTGATGACTAAAACCGACGCCCTTATGGATACCACTTCACAATCTTCAAGACCTCCAGCAACGCCTCCACTCCTGACAAAGAGGACGCCTATTCAATGTCAACCAAAGCTGACTTGAATGCCATAGGACATACACGCCTACCTTGTGACGTGCCGGAACGGTGACAAAGCCACCCATCCCCCACCACTCACTCACATCCCAACCAACGACTTCTACAGCCACTTAAAGCTGCCCATCGGCTGCAGTTTTGCTACTACAACTGCAGATTCGGGGCAGCCGCAAAGATACGTGCCAAGGTTGTCAGTGGCCAAAAAACGTGTTGGTAGGCCATTGCTCGTGGTGGTGGCCTCCCGTGTTTCTAATCTTTTCTTTTTACATGATGCATGAACGGACGCTTGTAGACACGGGTTCTTGTAGTTCTCTTTTACTAAGGGAACTCTTCAGGACACGACGTAGTCTGTCTACATCTGTCGATGTCCGCCTAGTAGCTGCCGACAGATCTGTGATACCCACCTACGGTTACGAGAACCTCACATTATCGTTGGGAAATGGTAAATTTAATTGGAAGTTCCTCGTTGCTGACATCACATTGCCAATCATCGATGCGGATTTTCTCTTTCATTTCCACCTTCTAGTTGAAGTCACCTACCGACGATAGGTCAACACAGACTCGTACTTGTCAACACCTCTTCAACCCGCCCCCTCCAACCTTGCTCTCCACATCAGCGCACCCACAGATAACTACGCCCAACTCCTCACGTCATACCCGGAAGTTTTCCGTCCAGACCTTTGCCAAACGCCCAGGGATCTTGCCAAGCACGGTATTTATCACCATATCAAGACAACGGGACTCTCAGTCTTCGCAAAATTCAGATTTCTGGCACCTGATCAATTGGCGGCCGCCAAACAGACGTTCACAAAAATGGAGGAAATGGGCCTTTGCCAAAAGGCCTCCAGCCCATGGTCGTCACCCTTACACATCGTTCTGAAGAAAGAAGGCTCCCTCCATCCGTGCAGGGATTACAGGCGCCTGAACATGCAAACAGAACCGGATCACTACCCCTTCCCAAACATCGCCGACGTGATCTCCTACCTGCACAAAGCGAAGGTTTTCTCCACGCTCGACCTCCTGGAGCGGTATTATCAGGTGCCTATGAACCCAGAAGACATCCCCAAGACCGCCATCACCACTCTGTTTGGTACATACACCTTCAATTACTCCTGTTTTGGCCTTCGTAACGCTGGGGCCACTTTTCAACGTCTCATGGATGGCATCTTAGGGGACCTCCCCTTCTGTGTATGTTATGTGGACGATCTACTTGTGTTCTCTTCCCCAAAAGAGGAACACCTCCGTCACTTGCGCATCGTGATCGACCGCCTACAACAAAATGGCCTTATAGTCCGCTTCGACAAGTGTACCTTTAGCGCCAATGAAGTGTCGTTCTTAGGGCACCACATCACTCTTGAAGGAGTCGATCCCCTCCCTGAGAAAGTAGCAGCCGTTCAGAAGTTCCCCACGCCCTCGACCGTCAAAGCTCTGCAGGGATTCTTGGGCATGATCAACTATTATCACCGTTTTCTGCCTGCCATTGCCTCCACTCTTGCTCCCCTCCACACCTCCCTCATGGGCAAGCCAAAATAGCTGAAGTGGGGTCCCCTTCAAGAAGCAGCCGTCTGTAATGCAAAGAAGGCCCTATCAACCACTGCTGCTCTCACTTCTCCCATCCCACATGCCCCTCTCCTTTTCTCCACCAATGCCAGCGACGCCACTATTGGTGCAGTACTCGAACAGGAGATCAATGGTTTGCCCCGCCCATTGGCCTTCTTCAGCAGAAAACTGTCCAAGGAAGACTTGGGTTTTTCTGCCTTCGATCACGAATTGCTGGCGGTGCAGTTGGCTGTCCATCACTTTCACCTTTTCTTGGAAGGTACGCCCCTCGTCATTCACTTAGACCACATGCCTCTGGTGCACGCCTTCAACACGTCCCTGGGAAAATTAATCCCGTTGCCGATGCCCTGTCAAGAAACACGTTGGCTGCCATTCATCTGGGATTGGATTACAACGCCTTGGCTGAAGCCCAATGACAGGATCCAGAGTATCAAGCATGTAGGACAACCTGCACATCCCTCCGTTGGGAAAACATCCCACTCGATGACTCCAACACCACCGCGACCTTGGATTCCTGCTCTCATGCACCGACAGGTGTTTGATTTCATTCACAGCCTTTCACATCCCTCATGCCGTTCTACTGCACAGCTGCTGAAGACGAAGTTCATTTGGCACGGCATTTCTAAGGATGCTATGGATTGGGTCTGCGCCTGTAATTCTTGCCAAACTTCCAAAGTACATCGACACACGGATTCAGGAGTGGGCACCTTTCCTCAACCTCAGCGTCGTTTTGCCCACATTCACATCGACGTTGTAGGCCCCCTACCCACATCACAAGGACATTGTTACCTGTTTACCGTCATCGACCGCTCCACTCGTTGGCCTAAAGCCATTCCCATGGAAACTAGAATGTCTGCCTTATGTACATCCTCCTTACTCTCAGGATGGATTGAAAGTTTTGGCATCCCTGAGCTTATTACTTCTGACAGGGGTACTACTTTCACATCTCAATCGTGGACATCATTAGCGAATCTCCTGGGCATCACCCTACATCAGCCAACTGCCTACATCCCCGCTGCCAATGGAATGGTTGAATGTTTTCATCGTACCCTGAAAGCAGGCTTTGATATCCCGCTGCAAGGATTCCAACTGATTTATTTAGCTTCCCTGGGTCCTCCTGGGACTAAGGACCACTCCTAAAGACGACCTTGACGTCTCACCAGCTGAAATGGTGTATGGCAACCCATCGGTCATCCCTGCCGAATTTTTTCCTTCTGCAACCTCCTCCAACGATCTCTAGAGCATACGTCATGTCGTGGGAAAATTCACTCCATGCCGCCAGACTTACAAGCCCCCAGCGAAGCATCACATACCGACAGACTTACACTTTGTAACGCACGTCTTCCTACGCAGCGACACTAGCAAGGCAACACTAACACCCCCTTACACGGGCCCTTTCCTTGAGATCTGACGCAGTCCGAAAGCATTCCTACTAAACATTCGTGGCATAGAAGACTGGGTCTCCATTGATCGACTAAAACCTGCTTATCTCCTGCCAGATGACCCACCTACAGTGCCCTCTCTGGATCAAAGCGCCCCATTTAATATGTACAGTATATAATTTCTAGGGAGGGGGAGCCATGTACCAACCGTGTGTCACACGATCGTATATAGTAACGACATTTCTTTTTTTTGTATATATTATGCATAGTATCTTTTCTCTCCCCTCACACTGACAGGGACCTGAATAAACATGTCTGTTTTTTTCACCATTAACTGTCAACAGAACTGGTTGTCGGTTGAATGTGAAATGGCCTGTTATGTTTTTTTGTCCTTCATGCCGGGCCTTGATGTATATATAAACTGATGCTCTGTAATAAAGTTACTCAGTTGCTTTCATCCTGCCTTCTTAGTCACAGCATATCTCAGCCTGTCACAAGGGGTATGTTTGAGCTACTGAATCAGAGACAACATTTCTGTGAATGTTTAACGTCAAGGGGGGGAGGGACGCACAGGTAGAGGGATAGAAGGCTCTCTCTCTCTCTCTCTCTCTCTCTCTCTCTCTCTCTCTCTCTCTCTCTCTCTCTCTCTCTCTCTCTCTCTCTCTCTCTCTCATTTGCTTCATTCCTCAAGTACCATAGAAACGAAAAACTAAAATCAAGAAGCAAACCATTTATTTACTCTCTCTCTCTCTCTCTCTCTCTCTCTCTCTCTCTCTCTCTCTCTCTCTCTCTCTCTCTCTCTCTCTCTCTCTCTCTCATAAACACACAAACATATACACATTTAAAAGAAGAAGCATGTTTCGTAAGTTCTGTGACACTCCTTTTTCATATCTTAACATTAATGTCGCAAAGTAACAACTTCCGTAGGAAGCAATTATGACAAAGTCTTCCGAGAAACGCCATTGAAAACCAGTCCTTGGCCATGTAAAACTCAGAGAACAGGTGTAATTGTGGAAATAGGTGAATGAAATAGAGGAAATTTAAGTCAACTACTGAATCCCTCTCATGCGGTTTAAAGTTACTTAATGAAGTCACAGTTTGCTAAAAATGTTTCAGTGTTAAGAGTGTTTTATGACAAAAGTTCTAATTCTAAGAGGGATTCAGGCTCAACAATTCCAATTTAAGAAAGTTTTATTTAAAAGTACCTTAATTTTTAGAGGATTGCGTCAGAAAAGGTTACAATTCAAAATAGTTTTTTTAGCCAAAAAAGTTGTCAGAGGGTTTCATGTCATACAGTAATTGATAAATCTACGAGGGTTACACGCCGAACCATTTCAATGTTAAAATGTTTCCATTCCAGGAATTAAAATTCTAAGAGGTTTTTCTCACCAAAGAGTTCCAATTATAAGTAGGCTTCCAATCTCAAGAGTGTTTAGTTCCGAGAGGGGTTCGGGCCAAAATAATCCAATTTTAATAGGGTATCATGCTAAATTACCCCAATTCCAAAACTTTATCCTAAATTAATAAAAATTTAGGAGCGGTTCAATCCGAAAAAGTCTTTCTAAGTAGGTTTAAAGCCAAGATATCCCATCTTGAAGTGTTCCACGCCTAACAGATATAATTCTAAAAGGGTTTCAATCCAATAGGATACAATTCTAAGAGGGTTTCAATCCAATAGGATACAATTCTAAGAGTTTTTCATTGCAAAATTCTCCATCCAGTGAGTTTCATATTAAATGCCTGGTCCAGAGCATATTTCTCTATATTTTCCTCAGAAGCTTTTAGAAATGTTTTTGCGCCTTGACTTATAACAGAGTTGGTAATTCATGGCCTTTGTCAGTGACCATAATTCTGTCACGATTTTTACAGCTGCATTTACTGTGCATGAAGTTAGAAAGACAAGTTATGGCCTTAGAAAGAAAGGGAGAATAGAATGGACTAATTGAAAAAGATATAAATGCTATGAGATTATTCTTTATTCGTTCCCTTATAAAATAATTAGAACGAATTACTTATTTTAATGACAATATCAACATTTGAGCTTTTTATCAAATCTTGGCTCCCTGTGAGTTTATATGAGATGTGCGTATAAAAAATAAACCTATGTTATGTAAACAATTTACATGGAGAAATAGCACACCATATCTAAAAAAGTTATTTGAATGCCTCAAAATTTCTATGATATTTCGTGAGAAATTGGTTTGACTATTCCCTTCTATATGGAATAAATATTGTACCTTATGGTATTCTAAATTTACCTTCCTTAAGAAGAACACTATTTTTCTGCTCAACTCATGCAAAAACACATTCTTAACACTTTACACAAAATGGAAATCTCTCATCAATTGAAAATACCCTTCTTTGTTATAAATTATCTAAATAGAAATTTTACATACTAAAATTAAAACAAAATTTACAGGTAAGAAAGTAATGAATGAAATCTTATACTGTAAAAATTGCTGATATTGAAGGATGTTGGATATAGTTATGTTAAATGTTTAGCCTCGAATAGGCTAAGATTCATATGTATTAGCCTTGAGCTACGATATCTGTATATATATATATATATATATATATATATATATATATATATATATATATATATATATATATATATATATATATATACATATTCATTTATATATGTATGTATATATATATATATATATATATATATATATATATATATATATATATATATATATATATATATATATATATATACATATATATATATTATATATATATATATATATATATATATATATATATATATATATATATATATATATATATATATATATATATATATATATGAATTCAGGAAGTGGCTATGGTGTAAGAATTGCTCATAGAATTATTAATCTCTATGGGGGGCTAAGAAGAAGAAGTATATATCCATCAAAAAGAGAGATGGGTCTGTTATAACAACAGAAGAAGGGAATAATTTAATTGATATACCTGAAGTTGATGGACACCTTGATGTGTCCATGAATGAATTCAGCGTGTTTGAAGTCAAAGCAATCATTAATACACTAAAGAGATGGCAAACCCCTGGATACGATGGAATAACTGCCGAGATGATACTGGCCGAAAATGAAGTGACTCCTAGAGTACTTACAAGATTTTTTTTGTAGAATGTGGCATAAACAGGCAAAACCAGATGAAGGAAAGTTAGGAGTGTAGGTAAAATTGGTAATTAAAGACCTGACTGACTGCAATATTTACAGAGGCATAACACTTACGTCAGTTATGAAAATATATAGTATGCTTATTCTAAGGAACCTGGAGAGAAAGATTGATGAAAAGTTGAGAGATGAACAAGTGGGAATTAGAAAAGGTAGAAGTTGCACTACCAAATTTTCATTTTGATATATGCGTAGAATATATAAATCTT
>NC_090736.1:71065046-71067546 GCF_036898095.1 Palaemon carinicauda
AAATAATGTGATCCCTGAAGCTGGTAATCTGGGAAAAACAGAACAAAATAAAAAAAGAGTAAAATATAAAATAAAATAAGTCATAATCTCCTCTTTTTATGCAGACTCGAATGCTGGCACTAAGTTCATTTCTACAATTCAAACCAACCAGCAATGATAGTCTTTCTTCACGAATAATATTCTGAGATATCCTTCTGCACATCAAGACGAAAACAGTGGGTTATTTAGGGCTGTAAAGGAGGATACTTCACCTTTAACTTTAATTCACAGACGATTTCTTCTTCTGAAGCAACAGAATAACACCTGTTAGCGAGATATGTAAAATAGTAATTATTTTCATATGGATCAAGTAAACCTTAGGAAACATCTATAACAACTTGTATTGTTTCTTATATTGTTTAATAAGAATCTCTAACTTATCCATCAAACGAACAAGTTTCGCTTAGGGATTACATGGCAAAGAAAATAAAGAAGTATAAAAAGTAGTAGTTTTCGTTTCATTAGCTGTGTACTTATTTTCTAATAAAAAAACTATGTTCTTTTTCATAATCCTATCAAGAAATAAATAACGTAATGGCAGTCTTCATCTTATATTCATAAGAAGTATTTTCAAGTGGTTTTCCAAGCCCAAACACCTCGCTTAAAGAATCTTGTAGAATTGATATGCTCCTTTAAGATATACAGGAAAGCGAGCAATCCGATTGTGCTCCAGTATCGTCATTAAGACAAACTTACTTCCCAAAATAGGTTTTGTTCGCGCTGCGCATCCAGGGAAATAACGCTGTTTATAACATGATATAAAAGTTAATATCCTTCAGACACCCATTTCATGATCCTTTCGTGTTTAGCTAGAACAAACAATTGTCTCTATTCTCCAGACGTATAATGGTGTTCATGACTCCAAGATACTGTAACGTTGTTTTGGCATGAGTCTGAAGTGATGAGTTAATGGCTAACAATATAGAAGGCCAAATAAATGAAATTATTCTGAATCATACAAATTGATATTAATCATTTAAGAGCTAAACTTCATTTTCACCAAACTGTAATCCAAATTTCAAAATAAAATGTTAAAACTCTCATAAATAACAAAAAAAAAAAAAATGATAAAACGAAATCCCACATCTACTACGATAAACGATTAAATGTTTTAGTCTCGTTTGAAAGAATATATGCATATTCCATATAACATTGCACTTTTCACTTACATGACTTTCTTTAAGAAGCAAAAGGTTAACACATCTTCAGATAGTCAGCTGAGAGACTTTCGATTTGAATAACAAATATAGGGTAAATGGATAGACTGAAAAAACTAAACTAGTGAATATAAGGGTAAAGGTTATAACCGGTGAAGCTAAGGTTAGAATAACAACAGAAAGTAGGCCACAAAGAACTATCAGAGCCCTCTTTATTATACCAGGAAGACGGTTAAATTCACAGTAAAAGTAACAGTATTTCTGTTCTCCAAGTTATTAGAGAAACATGCATTTGAACAAAAACTTTTACAGGAAGCATCTGGATAATAATTCGCATTGCCAGAAGAAATACAATGAGTTTGTAGTAACCACTTATAGAAGATTAAAGTCCCAATAAAGGGTTGGTATCCAGAACGGTTAATATCACTTGAAAAATAAAACTTCTTTGCAATAAACAAATAAAAGAAATGAATCATGTGTTATCCCTAAGGCTGACTAGGCTGAAGCCCAGCAAGAACAGGGGCTCATACAGCTTTTTTATTGTGTTAAATAATAAAATTATGTATTATTCACTTCATTTGTAGTGTCATTGTAATAAATTGTACGAAACGAAGAACGTGGAGGAAGGGGCAAGAGTTGTTGATAGATTTCGAGAATCTCATAGAAGTTAGAAGCCTATTGATATACTATATATTAATGTCAATAAACTTTCTAGTTTTTCCCTTCATTTGCTTATTATAACCACCTCAAAAGAGATTTGCAATCAATAACATTTTAACATTGACAAAATGCAATATAAATCTATAGGTCATAAATATAACGCTAAAAATTACTCATTACTTCTGTAGTTGAATCGATGAAACTTCATAGGTTCAAACTTGCAGCAAATTTTTTTATGGTGAACTGGCTAACTTGACTCCCTCTTCATAGTTTATATATGACAGATCTATGTTAACGTTGTTACTGGTCTCAAGATATTTCATATCTATTCACTACTGCTAATATAGTTTAGTAAATTCCTTTCTCACTGGACTATTTTTCTCTGTTGGAGCCCTTAGGCATGTAGCATATTGCTATCCTATTTAGGTTTGTAGCTTAGATAATAATAATAATAATAATAATAATAATAATAATAATAATAATAATAATAATAATAATAATAATAATAATAATAATAATAATAATAATACAATAAAAGTAGAAAGAGTAATCAGAGATTTCAGACCTCCGCTAATGAAGATTGTCAGCACTATTTAAGTCTACGGACGAGGCTTTCCCTTTTTCAAACATTGTTTGTGAAAAAA
>NC_090736.1:71072546-71102546 GCF_036898095.1 Palaemon carinicauda
TCAAAATATATATGGCTTATTTGAATATGAAAAACACGTAAAAATGTACTAAATTTATCATTAATTGAATGCCAAGTAACAAACTACCAATTAGCTAAGATAGTGAGGATGGGTTGATTTCAATTCTAAGTAAAAAATACCTGAATTCGACAGGTATAAGTACAGAAGAATTGTCATTGACTTTTATCCTTCTTTAGGCCAAGTGGCTTAGTCACTTCTATACAAGCTTGCAGACCAGGGTTCGATTCCCGGCCGGAGCCAAGCTCTTGTCTTTGTGTGATTTCGCCTGGGGCTCTGATCCCGAGGTCGTATAGAGAATCCAGACATTAATGTATCAAAATATATAAGGCTTATTTGAATATGAAAAACACGTAAAAATATGCAAAATTTATCATTAATTGAATGCCAAGTAACAAACTACCAATTAGCTACGATGGTGAGGATGGGTTGATTCCAATTCTAAGTAAAAAATACCTGAATTCGACAGGTATAAGTACAGAAGAATTGTCATTGACTTTTATCCTTCTTCGTGGCCAAGTGGCTTAGTCACTGTCTATACAAGCTTGCCGACCAGGGTTCGATTCCCGGCTGGAGCCAAGCTCTTGTCTTTGTGTGATTTCGCCTGGGGCTCTGATCCCGAGGTCGTTAAGAGAATCCAGACATTAATGTATCAAAATATATATGGATTATTTGAATATGAAAAACACGTCAAAATGTGCAAAATTTATCATTAATTGAATGCCAAGTAACAAACTACCAATTAGCTAAGATGGTGAGGATGGGTTGATTTCAATTCTAAGTAAAAAATACCTGAATTCGACAGGTATAAGTACAGAAGAATTGTCATTGACTTTTATCCTTCTTCGTGGCCAAGTGGCTTAGTCACTGTCTATACAAGCTTGCCGACCAGGGTTCGATTCCCGGCCGGAGCCAAGCTCTTGTCTTTGTGTGATTTCGCCTGGGGCTCTGATCCCGAGGTCGTTAAGAGAATCCAGACATTAATGTATCAAAATATATATGGCTTATTTGAATATGAAAAACACGTCAAAATGTGCAAAATTTATCATTAATTGAATGCCAAGTAACAAACTACCAATTAGCTACGATGGTGAGGATGGGTTGATTTCAATTCTAAGTAAAAAATACCTGAATTCGACAGGTATAAGTACAGAAGAATTGTCATTGATTTTTATCCTTCTTCGTGGCCAAGTGGCTTAGTCACTGTCTATACAAGCTTGCCGACCAGGGTTCGATTCCCGGCCGGAGCCAAGCTCTTGTCCTTGTGTGATTTCGCCTGGGGCTCTGATCCCGAGGTCGTTAAGAGAATCCAGACATTAATGTATCAAAATATATATGGATTATTTGAATATGAAAAACACGTAAAAATGTGCAAAATTTATCATTAATTGAATGCCAAGTAACAAACTACCAATTAGCTACGATGGTGAGGATGGGTTGCTTTCAATTCTAAGTAAAAAATACCTGAATTCGACAGGTATAAGTACAGAAGAATTGTCATTGACTTTTATCCTTCTTCGTGGCCAAGTGGCTTAGTCACTGTCTATACATGCTTGCCGACCAGGGTTCGATTCCCGGCCGGAGCCAAGCTCTTGTCTTTGTGTGATTTCGCCTGGGGCTCTGATCCCGAGGTCGTTAAGAGAATCCAGACATTAATGTATCAAAATATATATGGCTTATTTGAATATGAAAAACACGTCAAAATGTGCAAAATTTATCATTAATTGAATGCCAAGTAACAAACTACCAATTAGCTACGATGGTGAGGATGGGTTGATTTCAATTCTAAGTAAAAAATACCTGAATTCGACAGGTATAAGTACAGAAGAATTGTCATTGATTTTTATCCTTCTTCGTGGCCAAGTGGCTTAGTCACTGTCTATACAAGCTTGCCGACCAGGGTTCGATTCCCGGCCGGAGCCAAGCTCTTGTCTTTGTGTGATTTCGCCTGGGGCTCTGATCCCGAGGTCGTTAAGAGAATCCAGACATTAATGTATCAAAATATATATGGATTATTTGAATATGAAAAACACGTAAAAATGTGCAAAATTTATCATTAATTGAATGCCAAGTAACAAACTACCAATTAGCTACGATGGTGAGGATGGGTTGCTTTCAATTCTAAGTAAAAAATACCTGAATTCGACAGGTATAAGTACAGAAGAATTGTCATTGACTTTTATCCTTCTTTGTGGCCAAGTGGCTTAGTCACTGTCTATACATGCTTGCCGACCAGGGTTCGATTCCCGGCCGGAGCCAAGCTCTTGTCTTTTTGTGATTTCGCCTGGGGCTCTGATCCCGAGGTCGTTAAGAGAATCCAGACATTAATTTATCAAAATATATATGGCTTATTTGAATATGAAAAACACGTCAAAATGTGCAAAATTTATCATTAATTGAATGCCAAGTAACAAACTACCAATTAGCTACGATGGTGAGGATGGGTTGATTTCAATTCTAAGTAAAAAATACCTGAATTCGACAGGTATAAGTACAGAAGAATTGTCATTGACTTTTATCCTTCTTCGTGGCCTAGTGGTATAGTCACTGTCTATACAAGCTTGCCGACCAGGGTTCGATTCCTGGCCAGAGCCAAGCTCTTGTCTTTGTGTGATTTCGCCTGGGGCTCTGATCCCGAGGTCGTTAAGAGAATCCAGACATTAATGTATCAAAATATATATGGCTTATTTGAATATGAAAAACACGTCAAAATGTGCAAAATTTATCATTAATTGAATGCCAAGTAACAAACTACCAATTAGCTAAGATGGTGAGGATGGGTTGATTTCAATTCTAAGTAGAAAATACCTGAATTTGACAGTTATAAGTACAGAAGAATTGTCATTGACTTTTATCCGTCTTCGTGGCCAAGTGGCTTAGTCACTGTCTATACAAGCTTGCCGACCAGGGTTCGATTCCCGGCCGGAGCCAAGCTCTTGTCTTTGTGTGATTTCGCCTGGGGCTCTGATCCCGAGGTCGTTAAGAGAATCCAGTCATTAATGTATCTAAATATATATGGCTTATTTGAATATGAAAAACACGTCAAAATGTGCAAAATTTATCATTAATTGAATGCCAAGTAACAAACTACCAATTAGCTACGATGGTGAGGATGGGTTGATTTCAATTCTAAGTAAAAAATACCTGAATTCGACAGGTATAAGTACAGATGAATTGTCTTTGACTTTTATCCTTCTTTGGGCCAAGTGGCTTAGTCACTGTCTATACATGCTTGCCGACCAGGGTTCGATTCCCGGCCGGAACCAAGCTCTTGTCTTTGTGTGATTTCGCCTGGGGCTCTGATCCCGAGGCCGTTAAGAGAATCCAGACATTAATGTATCAAAATATATATGGCTTATTTGAATATGAAAAACACGTCAAAATGTGCAAAATTTATCATTAATTGAATGCCAAGTAACAAACTACCAATTAGCTACGATGGTGAGGATGGGTTGATTTCAATTCTAAGTAAAAAATACCTGAATTCGACAGGTATAAGTACAGAAGAATTGTCATTGACTTTTATCCTTTTTCGTGGCCAAGTGGCTTAGTCACTGTCTATACAAGCTTGCCGACCAGGGTTCGATTCCCGGCCGGAGCCAAGCTCTTGTCTTTGTGTGATTTCGCCTGGGGCTCTGATCCCGAGGTCGTTAAGAGAATCCAGACATTAATGTATCAAAATATATATGGCTTATTTGAATATGAAAAACACGTAAAAATGTGCAAAATTTATCATTAATTGAATGCCAAGTAACAAACTACCAATTAGCTACGATGGTGAGGATGGGTTGATTTCAATTCTAAGTAAAAAATACCTGAATTCGACAGGTATAAGTACAGAAGAATTGTCATTGACTTTTATCCTTCTTCGTGGCCAAGTGGCTTAGTCACTGTCTATACAAGCTCGCCGACCAGGGTTCGATTCCCGGCCGGAGCCAAGCTCTTGTCTTTGTGTGATTTCGCCTGGGGCTCTGATCCCGAGGTCGTTAAGAGAATCCAGACATTAATGTATCAAAATATATATGGCTTATTTGAATATGAAAAACACGTAAAAATGTGCAAAATTTATCATTAATTGAATGCCAAGTAACAAACTACCAATTAGCTACGATGGTGAGGATGGGTTGATTTCAATTCTAAGTAAAAAATACCTGAATTCGACAGGTATAAGTACAGAAGAATTGTCATTGACTTTTATCCTTCTTTGGGCCAAGTGGCTTAGTCACTGTCTATACAAGCTTGCCGACCAGGGTTCGATTCCCGGCCGGAGCCAAGCTCTTGTCTTTGTGTGATTTCGCCTGGGGCTCTGATCCCGAGGCCGTTAAGAGAATCCAGACATTAATGTATCAAAATATATATGGCTTATTTGAATATGAAAAACACGTCAAAATGTGCAAAATTTATCATTAATTGAATGCCAAGTAACAAACTACCAATTAGCTACGATGGTGAGGATGGGTTGATTTCAATTCTAAGTAAAAAATACCTGAATTCGACAGGTATAAGTACAGAAGAATTGTCATTGACTTTTATCCTTCTTCGTGGCCAAGTGGCTTAGTCACTGTCTATACAAGCTCGCCGACCAGGGTTCGATTCCCGGCCGGAGCCAAGCTCTTGTCTTTGTGTGATTTCGCCTGGGGCTCTGATCCCGAGGTCGTTAAGAGAATCCAGACATTAATGTATCAAAATATATATGGCTTATTTGAATATGAAAAACACGTCAAAATGTGCAAAATTTATCATTAATTGAATGCCAAGTAACAAACTACCAATTAGCTACGATGGTGAGGATGGGTTGATTTCAATTCTAAGTAAAAAATACCTGAATTCGACAGGTATAAGTACAGAAGAATTGTCATTGACTTTTATCCTTCTTCGTGGCCAAGTGGCTTAGTCACTGTCTATACAAGCTCGCCGACCAGGGTTCGATTCCCGGCCGGAGCCAAGCTCTTGTCTTTGTGTGATTTCGCCTGGGGCTCTGATCCCGAGGTCGTTAAGAGAATCCAGACATTAATGTATCAAAATATATATGGCTTATTTGAATATGAAAAACATGTAAAAATGTGCAAAATTTATCATTAATTGAATGCCAAGTAACAAACTACCAATTAGCTACGATGGTGAGGATGGGTTGATTTCAATTCTAAGTAAAAAATACCTGAATTCGACAGGTATAAGTACAGAAGAATTGTCATTGATTTTTATCCTTCTTCGTGGCCAAGTGGCTTAGTCACTGTCTATACAAGCTTGCCGACCAGGGTTCGATTCCCGGCCGGAGCCAAGCTCTTGTCTTTGTGTGATTTCGCCTAGGGCTCTGATCCCGAGGTCGTTAAGAGAATCCAGACATTAATGTATCAAAATATATATGGCTTATTTGAATATGAAAAACACGTAAAAAAATGTGCAAAATTTATCATATATATATATATATATATATATATATATATATATATATATATATATATATATATATATATATATATATATATATATATATATATATATATATATATATATATATATATATATATATATATACATATATATATACATTTATGTATGTAAATATATATATATATATATATGTATGCATATATATATATATATATATATATATATATATATATATATATATATATATATATATATATATATATATATATATATATATATGTATATATATTTCAAATAAGCCATATATATTAATACCGCTCCGCCACGAAGTGGCGGAGTGGTATGGTCACTGGCATACAGATATCCTGGACTAGGGTTCAAATTCACGCTGGTCTGATATCATAGTCTTTAGGCGGTTCCGCCTTGGGCTCTGATCCCGAGGTCGTCAAGAGGATCCAGACTTTAATATATTAATATATATGGCTTATTTGAAATATGAAAGAAACACGTTTAAATGTGCAAAAAAAAATTATCATATATATATATATATATATATATATATATATATATATATATATATATATATATATATATATATATATATATATATATATATATATATATATATGTGTGTGTGTATGTAAATATGTATAGATGCATATATATATATATATATATATATATATATATATATATATATATATATATATATATATGTAATTAACGTCAGATCAGTCTATAACAGATTAATTGGTATTATCTGAACAATGCTGGCTAAGTCATTAAAAATGGTCAGGTCACTAATGAACTGTGTTCTGAGATATATTATCTAAATCTTGATGACGTTTTAACTAAATCTTGCTGTTTTCTTCTCTAATTTTAGCAATATGCTCACTATGAGGTATAAATTTAATTCTATTAGAGCACTTTATTGTATTGATTTTCCTTCATATTGACTCATTAGGGATAATTTTAATTAAAAGCTATCAATTGTATCACCGGTTGGGTCGGGAAGTCGGAGGGAAACCTCACATGTTGTGGAACCCTTAGAAAAGGAAGTTCTCCATCAACTTCAGATGAATCTCAACACTTGAGGCAAATGGCCATCACTTTATTGTTCTTGTTGAATGGTGGTGTATAAATCCAATTTTCGTGCTTATATAATAACCACTAATTTTGATATGTAGGGATCCAGTTTTATCCTTCGTACAAACTTTGCTGGAGTGCATCAAAGATTAAGGTTTTGGATGTGGTACGGTTGGATACAGGAACCCCTGGTACACCTTGCTCCGAGGAAGTGTACCCTATCACACCCTTTATTCACGGTGAGTAACCAAAAATTTAAAGTGAGCAGATCTAGCAGAGGTTTTGGGCAACTTACCCCCATTAAGGGTGTGGCTGGGTGGTCTTCCTCAGTGAGGTGTACTAGGAATTCCTGTGTTCAACTATACATTACATCAGAAACGTTTGATAGAAGTATTCACCAGAAGAACGCTGGATTTTTTGGCACTTCCTGTGACCAGTAGGCCTATGTAAGATACTGGAATAGAAAAACAATGACCGAGTCTGACGTACAGTATGAAAAGGATGGCAGAGGTGAAATAACTCAAATACCTTAGACCCCATTTTTTTATATATATCAAATGGATTTATGAAGTTGGACCAGACGACCATTCGGCGCATATGTGCAAGGAAGTGGGAGGACCTGCAACTAGTTGATGCAGTAGAATTTAAGAGACTGGGGAGCAAATTGAAAAGAAAGTAAACAGAAACGAACGTATAGGAGAACGCTAGAAAGTGAGTACAGCTAGGAAGCCGAAGACCTTTCATTAATGCCCACAGTGTACCCTCCTCTTGAGGATAATCTGGTTCAAACTAAGTGCAATGGAAGAATAAAACTGTAATGATAGACGCATAAGGCCGTCAGCGGGTCCCCGAAAAGGAAAATGAATGGTTCAAATAATGGGAATCTTTGAAACATGTGAACCTTGATTTGGAAAGAGAAAAAGGAGCTATGCTGGGTCAAAAACTGTAAAAAAACGTGTGAGGAAGAATTACAACTGTAAAAAAAAAATTTTTCAGGAAGAGATTGCTACTGTAAAAAAAACGTTTCAGGAAGAGATTGCAACTGTAAAAAACGTTTCAGGAGGAGATTGTAACTGTAAATTACGTTTCAGGAAGAGATTGCAACTGTAAAAAAAAAGTTTGAGGAAGAGATTGCAACTGTAAAAAAACGTTTCAGGAAGATATTTTAACTAAAAAACCGTTTGGGTAAGAGATCTCAACTGTAAAAAAACGTTTGAGGAAAAGATTGTCACTGTAAAAAAACCTTTGAGGAAGAGATTGCAACTGTAAAAAGATATTAGAGGAGGATATTGCAACTGTAAAAAGCCTTGAGGAAGATTGCAACTGTAAAAAAAAGTTTGAGGAGGAGATTGTAACTGTAAAAAAACGTTTGAGGAAGACATTGCAATAGCAAAAAGAAAAATATTTAAGGGAGAGATTGCATAAAAAAAAACGTTTGAGGATGAATTTTATAACTGAAAAAAAAACGTTTGAGGAAGAGATTGCAACTGTAAAAAAGATTTGAGGAAGAGACTGTAACTGTGAAAAAAAAGTTTGAGGAAGATATTTGAACTAAAAAAATGTTTGAGGAAGAAATTTTAACAAAAAACGTTTGAGGAACAGACTTCAACTGTAAAAAAAAAACGATTGAGGAAGAGATTACCACTGTAAAAATGGTTTAAGGAAGAGATTGTAGCGGTAAAAAAAACCGTTTGAGGAAGAGATTGCAACTGTAAAAATGTTTTGAGGAAGAGACTGCAACTGTAAAAGAAGTTTTGAGGAAGAGATTGCAACTGTAGAAAACGTTTGAGGAAGAGATTGTAACTGTAAAAAAAAACGTTTGAGGAAGAGATTGCAACTGTAAAATAAACGATTGAGGAAGATTGCAACTGTTAAAAAACTTTTGAGGGAAAGATTTTAACAAAAAAAGAACGTTTCAATAAGAGATTGCAACTTGAAAAAAAAAAAAGTTTGAGGAAGACGTTCCAACTGAAAAAAAAAAGAAAACGTTCGATGAAGAGATTGCAACTGTAAAGAAAAGGTTTGAGGAAGAAATTGCAATTATCAACAAAATTTTGAGGAAGAGATTGCAACTGTAAAAAAAGGTTTCAGGAAAAGATTACAACTGTAAAAAAAGGCATGAGGCAGAAATTGCAACTCTTAAAAAAACGTTTGAGGAGGTGATTGTAACTAAGAAACGTTTGAGGAGGAGATTGCAACTGTAAAAAAAGGTTTGAGGAAGATTGCAACTGTTAAAAAACTTTTGAAGGAAAATTTACAACTGTATAAAAATGCACAAGGAAGAGATTGCACCTGTAAAAAAAAAAGTTTGAGGAGGTGATTGTAACTAAGAAACGTTTGAGGAAGAGATTGCAACTGTAAAAAAAAAACGTTTGAGGAAGAGATTCCAACTGTAAAAAAGGTTTGAGGAAGAGATTGTAACTGTAAAAAAAGGTTTGATGAAGAGATTGCGAATGTAAAAAAAGGTTTGGGGAAGAGATTGCAACTGTAAAAAATTTAGGAGGAAGAGCTTGTAACTAAAAAAAAAAAAACATCTGAGGAAGAGATTGCATCTGTAAGAAACGTTTTGAGGAAGATATTTTAACTAAAACACATTTGAGGAAGAGATTGCAACTGTAAAATTGTTTGAGGAAGAGGTTGCAACTGTGAAAAAAAAATGTTTGAAGAATAGATTTTAACTAAAAAATGGTTTGGGGACGAGATTGCAACTGTAAAAAAGCGTTCGAGGAAGAGTTTGCAACTGTAAAAAAGCGTTCGAGAAAGAGTTGGCAACTGTAGAAAAACGTTTGAGGAAGAGATTGTATGATACCTACGTTTGAAGATACTGGATCGAATAAGATTACAAAGAACTTCAGAAAGACTTGATTGATATAAACATGGAGAGACAAAGGAAAAATTTATGAAAGTATATCTAGAATAACAACAATATTAGATTTTTTGTGTTAATACAGCGC
Organism: Palaemon carinicauda; assembly: GCF_036898095.1. Classification (NCBI taxonomy): domain Eukaryota; kingdom Metazoa; phylum Arthropoda; class Malacostraca; order Decapoda; family Palaemonidae; genus Palaemon; species Palaemon carinicauda. The sequence goes on from NC_090736.1 coordinate 71,081,999, forward strand.
ATCTGTCCGGATTAGTTATCAATGTAATGATAAGCGGAAGAAAATGGAAATTGGGAGGTGATTTTCAGTTCAATATTTTGAAAGTCACTAACAATTTCAAATTGAATAGCAAGGGTTTAGTAATTGGGTATGAATGGATGGCTCAAGGCTTGATGATGAAATAAGGTTTGGTGAAACAGAAATGGGCGTTTATTTTAGTTGTAATTGCAAGAAAGAGACGAATACCGCGTAGACGTAAAATATACACATTGCTGTATATTTAAAAGGGATTTTAATAAAAACTCTGCGTCTAGATAAATTTCGTATTGAACAGAATTAAATATAGAAAGAAAGGTTGATAGGAAATGTTTACAGAGGCAAATGGAGCAATGATGTGTACCGTGAACACTATCATGCGTCAATGGAGCAAGGATTTTGAAGAGTTGTATATCAGACAGGGAAAAAGAGTAAAATAGTTTTATCTATTTCAAAATATAAGCAGAAAAAAGAGTTGAAAATATATTAGTCATTTAAAGGTTATAGAATAAAGAAACACTAGAGATAAATGAATTAAAAGTGATATTCTAGTATTGTTATATTGTGCAACTGATTGGTACTGGGGCTGTGTAAGATTATGTCCGATGAAATGCGTTTAAGCGAATGGGTGAAGGGATTAATAATATCTTTGTTCCAGAGGAAAAGGGGAGCGGAATAATTGTACATTTGTTTGAAGTAAATGGTGATACACTTGATTGTATGAATGATAGGGGTGTGCAATTTCAGAGTAAACAAGGGAAACGCCACACTTTGTGGATTTACGCACTAAAGTTTCTGTATAAAATAATCATAAAATACTTGCAAGGATCAATATCTTCCAGTTCATAAACATTCTCTTCTTACTAATATTTCTTCATTCTTGTTACATGACATCTTAGTAAATTCTAATCGCAATTGTCGTATGGAACTAGAATTTCCAAGCATTTTTGTTAAAAGGGTCCACATGAAGGCTAAACTTAACTTTATTCTGCTAATAGAATTCTAAATGAAGAATCAATTGTTATGAGAATAGTATGGTAGTAAAAGGGAAAGATATGTGTAGTATATCTGTGTTTAGAGAAAGCTAACCAAAAAATAACTGGAAGATCCATGCGTAATTACAATTCAAAATGATAAATGTAAACATCAGTTTCTTGCACATAGGTGAGAGGGTGACTGATTCGTTGGAAAAATGGGTCTCAGGCATGTGTGGGATTTGTCTCCAAGGCCGCTTGATATTCACACAAAGGAAATGAGGAGGTAGATTAAGAGTTGCCTCACACGAGTGGATTGATGATGTGCGGTTTTTGTCCGCGCTGATTAGAAATGAATGAAGATCAATGAGGCTCCTCAGACGCTGCCTACTCGGCAGTGATTGACTAGCCACGTGCACTGCTAACCAGCGTGGTTTCAGTGTAAATGGCTAATAGAAACTACAAGATCACTCGGGGGAGAATCATCTCATTATTATTATTATTACTAGCCGAGCTACAGCCCTAGTTGGAAAAGCAAGATGCTATAAGCCCAAGGGCTCCAACAGGGAAAAATAGCACAGTGAGGAAAGGAAATAAGGAAATAAATAAATGAGGAGAACAAATTAACAATAAATCATTCTAAAAACAGTAACAACGTCAAAACAAATATGTCATATATAAGCTGTAAAAAGAGTTTTCAGCCTGTTCAACATAAAGATATTTGCTGCAACTTTGAATTTATGAAGTTCTACGGATTCAACTACCCGATTAGGAAGATTATTCCACAACTTGGTCACAGCTGGAATAAAACTTCTAGAATACTGTGTAGTTCATGGTGGAGAAGGCCTGACTATTAGAATTAACTGCCTGCCTAGTATTACAAACCGGATGGAATTGTCCAGGAAGATCTGAATGTAAAGGATGGTCAGAATTATCTTATGCAACATACATAATGAATTAATTGAACGACGGTACCAAAGATTAATATCTAGATGAGTAAAAAGAAATTTAATAGATTGTAAGTTTCTGTCCAACAAACTAAGATGAAAATCAGCAGCTGAAGACCAGACAGGAGAACAATACTCAAAACAAGGTAGAATGAAAGAATTAAAAGACTTCTTCACAATAGATTGATCACCGAAAATCTTGAGAGACTTTCTCAATAAGCCAATTTTTTGTGCTATTGAAGAAGACACAAACCTAATGTGTTTCTCAAAAGTAAATATGTTGTCGATAATCACACCTAAAATTTTAAAAGAGTTATACAATTTTAAAGAAACATTATCAATACTGAAATCTGGATGTTAAGGAGCCACTATCCTTGACCTACTTACAACCATACATTGAGTTTTGTTAGGATTCAACTTTATTCCCCATAATTTGCACCATGCACTAATTTTAGCTAGATCTCTATTAAGGGATTCAGCAACCCCAGATCTACATTCAGCGGATGGAATTGACGCAAAGAGAGTAGAATCATCTGCATATGCAACAAACTTGTTTTCTAGGCCAAACCACATGTCATGTGTATATAGTATGAAAAGTAATGGGCTAAGAACACTACCCTGTGGAACACTAGATATCACATTCCTATACTCACTATGGTGCCCATCAACAACAACTTTTTGAGATCTATTACTTAAAAAATCAATGATAATGCTAAGAAACGAGCCACCCACTCCCAACTGTTTGAGTTTGAAAACAATGGCATCATGATTAACACTGTCAAAGGTAGCACTAAAATCAAGGCCAATCATAAGAACTTCCTAACCACAATCAAGGGATTCTTGTACAGCATTGGAGATTGCAAGAAGGACATCACATACCTCAAGGCCTTTACGAAAACCAAATTGCAAACTAGGGAATAGATTATTATCTTCAGCATACCTATTAAGACATTTTGCCAAAACACGTTCAAAAACTTTAGATGATATGGGAGTTATGGAAATTGGGCGGTAATCAATTGGTCTCATGTGAAGACATGGCTCCTAAGGAGTGGAAATATTTCCATATGGAAATATCCGCTCGTGTGAAGCTAGGCTAAAGGGAGGGCAAGAACTGTAAGTACAATTTTGTGGGGTTGAGAAGTGGAAGGATGCTGGCAAAGGATACGGCATGGGTGGTTGATAACAAAGATACACTACAGACCATAATGAAAAGTTTAAAAAGAACATGAAAGAAAGAATGATACGAACCTAAAAAGTTTAAGGATTATATGAATGGCAGAAGGATGGATGTGGTTGGAAATAAAATTAAGAACTCATGGTAAGAAAAGAGACAAAATTGATTAGATTAAATGAGGCCAAAAAATTCCAAAATGGAAACATAAGAAACATACATGGCCTAAACTATAATAATAATAATAATAATAATAATAATAATAATAATAATAATAATAATAATAATAATAATAATAATATCCATGAAAACAGCGTAACACTCCGTAACATATGCAATCTAGAACCAGTAAACGTCAGATACCACAGAAGAGCCAGAGAAGCCCGGGAAAGATTAAGAAAACATCTACCCAGAACTTCCAACAACAACTGAGGAAATAACACCCACACAAAGCGACCATTCCTGGTGGAAAAGGATAGCTCCTCTCATTGCTTAGGACGAACCAAACCTAGAGTACTAAAATAAAATAAAATTAAATAAACATAAATAAGTAAACAAGCCCCAGAAAAGGAATAATCATGTTCTCTTCCTGGAAGTCCACAAAAAAAAAAAGAAAAAAAAAAAAAAAAAAAAACTATTGGGTCTGTTCCAATCTTTTTAACAATTTCTCCTCCAATCCTATATTCCCCCCCCCCCCTCCCCTCCCCCACGTATCCTATCCCTCTATACTGTCTAGCTGTGTAAGACGGTAATACGAACTTTGCTTCAGACCAGACTATCTCAGGACAATCTGATTTCTTTCAAAATTTTTTACTATTTTCAAAATCCATCATCTACTGCCATAAAAGAGCTGACTCGTCATTCCTTCCAACACAGTATATCAACTTGTGCTTCACCACGCATTTTTTATTCAATTTTCAATGTTCATCCAACCTGACTTCCTTCATTCACTCTATGATTTACACCTTTTCTCATAAATATATCTTCCTCAACGTTTACACTCAAACACACCATGAATCAACCAGTACCATTTTTTTTATCATCCTTATAATATTTACAGCTTGATTTCCTTTGCTTCCATTTACTGTCATATCTTCAACATTCTATTATTCCCCTTCATCCTTTGCAGGGGTATTCCAACTTTTTTTTTGGATATCACATGTTTGGAATATATCTCTTCTTCCTGTTAATCCCTCAAGGCTCTATCTACAGCCTTTTCCTATCTTTCCGATATAGTCGTGTCCTAATCCTCTTCACTCTTTTCCCTCACCGTACCGTATAAAATGAAAACTTTCCTTCTTCTGTCACTCTATCCTTGGACTAGCGAATTTTCAAAATAAACGTTGCCCACCTCTTGTCTTTATCTTTGAAAAATCCAAGAAATATTTATTGTTATGCAGGTTTTACACCTCAAAATTTCAATTCCTTTGCAAATATGTTTTTGAGGAGACTACTTGCCTGTGGTGATCAGTTAAGACGACATCATTAGCTTATTCATTCGTTACTTAGACTTTAGGTAATATGGCCAAGCGCTGGGACAAGGGAGGTCATTCAAACCTTAGGGGCTATGTGCCAATGTCATTCAACTAGAACTATTGCATAAATGAGTGGCAATTTTTGGATAATAAAAGGTAGTTTTTAATAGGTGAAAAAATAATGTTATTTCAGCTGATCTGAACGGAACAAGATGCCACCAGATAACTTGAATGTAAGTCATGCATACATGAATAGACAAGAAATAGAGAGAGAGAGAGAGAGAGAGAGAGAGAGAGAGAGAGAGAGAGAGAGAGAGAGAGAGAGAGAGAGAGAGAGAGAGAGAGAGAGAGATTCGGTGGTATTATGATATGAAGGAATTAGATTCCCTGGCCCGTAATCATTCTATTTCTGGGAGGAAATTTGAATTAATATTATTCTGGTTATTGTTGTTATTATCTTTAACAAATTAATAGAAAGATTCTTGCTTATTAATCCGGGCACCCTTTATTCCCTCTGCATATTCTTGGATATGAGGGGAAATATGATCAGGATTAGGCCTAAGACCTGATTTTCCCCCGAGCTCATTATTTCTTCAAGTATAAACACATTACGAGAATCCCACGAGGATAACACATTCTCTTTCATTTTCTCAATTCAAAAGATAATGCTTTCCCATTTTCACCTTTGTTTATTTTCATTGTATTTCTCCTTATAACTTCCATTGATTTTGATTAAATTTTAGTTTTTACTTTCTTTGAAGGCAGCCCTCCTCTGTTCTTCTCTATTAGTAAGTCGCTCCTTCGTCGTTTCCAATATTCAAATTCATTTTCTTGACGCAATTTCTTTTTCTATTCTGTTTTCGCACTTGTTCCTTTATCTTACAAAGAGTTTCTTCCGTTTTTCTCATTTCCTCTCACAAGAATTCTTCCCAATTCTTTCATTAACTTCGTTCATTTTTCTTTTATCGTTTTTCATTGAATTGGAGTTTTTGTTTTATCGTCTGTTATTAGAAATAAATAATGTCAATGAATATTTCGATAAACTTACTTGAATAAATTTTGACTATTTCGTAATTATGAGAGTGGTCATGAGTGGGAGGCGAATCAGTTGTTGTTTGTGTAAGATACTCTATTTGTTACAGACTCAGAGCAGAAGCTGGGTCGATTGGTGACTGAGCTTGGAAGGGTGTGTGAGGTAAGGAAGTTGAGAATTAATGTGGGTAAGAATAAGGTAATGAGATGCACGAGAAAGGAGAGTGGTGCATGGTTCAATGTCATGTTGAATGGAGAGTTACTTGAGGAAGTAGATCAGTTTAAGTACTTGGGGTCTGTTGTTACTGCAAATGGTGGAATGGAAGCAGGTGTACGTCAGAGAGTGAATGAAGGATGTAAAGTGTTGTGGGCAGTGAAGGGAGTGATAAAGAATAGAGGATTGGGAATGAATGTAAAGAAAGTTCTGTATGAGAAAGTTATAGTACCAACTGTGATGTATGGATCGGAGTTGTAGGGGATGAAAGTGACGGAGACATAAATTGAATGTATTTGAGATGAAGATTCTGGGGAGTATGGCTGGTGAATCTCGATTAGATAGGGTTAGGAACAATGTAGTGAGGATTAGAACCGGTGTAAGAAATGATTTAGCAACTAGAGTAGATATGAATGTGTTGAGGAGGTTTGACCATGTAGAGATTATGGAAAATGGCTGTCTGGTGAAGAAGGTGATGGATACAAGAGTTGATAGGAGTAGTGCAAGAGGAAGGCCAATGTTTGGGTGGATGGATGGAGTGAAGAAAGCTTTAGACGATAAGAGGATAGATGTGAGAGAGGTAAAAGAGCGTGGTAGAAATAGGAATGAATGACAAGCTATTGTAACGTAGTTCCATTAGGCTTTGCTGCTTCCTCCGGTCGCCATGGTGACCACTGAGGTAGCAGCAGTAGGTGATCAACCATATGAAGCTTCATTGTGGTGGATAACGGGGGAAAAGGTCGGGTGTGGCACCCTAGCAGTATCAACTAAACTCGGCTGAATCCCTCGTCAGGTCGGGAGGAACGAAGAGAAAAAAAAATCCCTTTGTTTTTTATATATGATGATGGCTACCCCGCAAAATTGGGGGAAGTGCCGTGGTAGATATATAGATAGTACTTAATAATCTTTCATTATGTATCCAGGTTTTAGTTCTCCATTGGAGGTATCTAATGTACTTTTATAATCATTGGCGAGTCACTTAGTGGGTTCAAATTTCTCAATGGCATGAGTTGAGTTTACACTATTAAGTTTTGTGCCTGTATCTTACCAGCTAACATCGTAGACTACAAAATAAAAACACTTCCTCTTTTGGCGTTTTAAACCCCAGCCATTGAAACACTAGATCAATGCTTTACCCACTAAAACCACAGAAATCAACTGACTTACTTAGAACTCTCATTGAATTTATGTGGTGAACAACTGGTGTGAGGTTGAGGATGTTCAGCTCAATCGTCCACTTTTAGTTCATATGCTATGGAAATTACGTAGACTAAGCCTGACTCAACTGATAATCTTATATAGCTTACAGTACATTTTTTTCGATGAATATCTTGATTTCTAAAATATGGATTAAAGAAAATCATCCATTCAAGAAAATATGGTTGCCACTATATGATGAAATAATAAGAATGGCAGGCGTAGTAAGAATTACAGAGGTGATAATACTGTCACGACTGAGATGGTGTGGGCACGTGTTGAGGATGGATGGTAGGGAGGGAGTGGAGAGGGCTTGGGAGGAACCTGTTAGGGGCGATCGTGAGGGAGCTAGATAATTGGAATGGGAGATAAGGTGAAGGATAATATGGAGAGAAAAGGTTTGGAGGAAGTCACCAGAGATGGTGCACCAGGCAACCGACCCCTTAATGTAGGAATAAGGGCGGGGAAAATGAAGTACATATATGTGCATATAAACTGAAATCAATTCGTAGAATTGTGATAGCGTGGTGATATTCTAGTCCCGGAGTTAAAGAGGGTTTCTTCATTACGTACCCCATATATTGATTGCTACCAGTAGAATCTGAATATCTATCTACCTAGGTATAACGGATAATTAAGAAATACTTCTCTCCCACGATCCTTTGCACGTCATTCTTGATAGAATAAGATACGAATTAGATATTTCCCTATTGTGTTATAACTGTAAGGTAAGGACAAACTTGATTTGAAATAGTGAAACAAAAGCAACAAAAGGAAATAAATAAAAAATTTGTCTCTACAATAATTTTCATGGCAGAAGTGGACTACTCGTGTATATATGTTACTGTATATGTATATAGATATGGATATATAGCATACTTACACACACATAGACACCCACACACACACACACACACATATATATATATATATATATATATATATATATATATATATATATATATATATCTATATCTATATCTATATATATATATATATATATATATATATATATATATATATATATATATATATATATATACACACACAATTATATATATATATATATATATATATATATATATATATATATATATATATATACATATATATATATATATATATATATATATATATATATATATATATATATATATATTTATATGTATATATATATATATATATATATATATATATATATATATATATTTATATATAAAGAGAGAGAGAGAGAGAGAGAGAGAGAGAGAGAGAGAGAGAGAGAGAGAGAGAGAGAGAGAGAGAGAGAGAGAGAGAGAGAACAATGGCTTGATTTTGTAATGTCCTTCGGGAAGAGCTGCCTACATAGCTAAAGAGTCTCTTCTACCCCTAGAGTGAAAAAGAATTGTTCAGTTACCTTAGTGTTGTCAGATGTATGAGGAAAAAGGAGATAAACGGGTGGCTGGTGTCTACATTTCCATTTAAATTGCCCAACACAACTACCCTTTCCCTTTTCTGTAATTTAAGTAACACTACAACAGCAGCCCTTTCTTCTGGCAGACTCCATTTTACGTACAAGTAACATATTTACATACCTTACTTCAACCCATTCTAAGTATTCTTTTCAAATAACGGTTGGAAAATTGTAAATACTTTGACCAGAAATAAACCAATAGGGGAAAGATTCAGCCCATAAAATTTTGTAAATATTAAAAGCAGAAAGTAACAGAGAAGAGAGGAAAAATATACAATGGCTGTGACAAGTGAGTTATGTTACAGAAAACGGAGATCCTCCATCTGAGTAAAAAATGCGAGTAAAGTTTTAGCGACAGATTTCGGAAGTGCCAAGAGAGAGAGAGAGAGAGAGAGAGAGAGAGAGAGAGAGAGAGAGAGAGAGAGAGAGAGAGAGATCTATTGGATTAAAGGACATATTCTGAATGTTAGTGAACTGGATAGAAAAGTAAGGCTATGGTTTTGTTCGTGCAACTAATACTGCTCCAGATAGGCACATCATCTCGCCATATGTAATTACACATCTTCCGTAGAAATGCTCAAGACGTTAGTTACTGAGGATCATATGTAAATGAGCTGTCATAATAAATCATACAGAAGGCTCGAGTGAAGGATGCTGTTTATCCAGTGTTGTCAGAAGGACAGGAGAGCTGAGCAATATGCAGAGGATATGTTGGATTATTCAGTGAATGTGGAGGATATATTTTAATAGAATGTCTAACATCCATCTGGATAGGTCAGTTATCAAAGGGATCTATAACTTGAGCAATATTATTTCAAATGGAGGTTTCTGCCTTTGGTAACCTGAATATTTCAAATGTTTTTATGACCTTCCTTGCGCATTTTACCCCGTTATAAACATGCGTAGTTGACAGAGAGAAAGACAGAGAGAGAGAAACGCAAAGATTTGATACATCCAGAATGTTCTGCATAAATTTATTATAAGGCATATCGTTAGAACACAGGGTATTGCATACACTCTGTCAGATATCAAAATATGAACGTTTGCTAGGTCAGTGGATGTCTCAGGAACTATTACCCACTAATACACTTGTCTCTAAATTGATACCAGCGTCTTCTGGGGTTAGTAATAGGACATGTGACTAGTAAACTCATCTCCTTCAAGGGAGAAAATGGGGAGAAAGGCGTATGGTTTCATATATATATATATATATATATATATATTTATATATATATATATATATATATATATATATATATATATATACATATATATATATATATATATATATATATATATATATATATATATATATATATATATATATATATATATATATATACAATTTACACTATATACATATGAATATACGAGTACATATATACAACATATATACGTATGCCGTATATATATATATATATATATATATATATATATATATATATATATATATATATATATATATATATATATATAATTTGTTATTTAATAAAAACGTTCATACAATGGTAAAAAAATTCTAGAATATTTTGGCATTCAATGATATTTGAATAATCTATTTTGAATAAACTTACACATTCAAATATACGGACGAGTGTGAATGACAAAAGAAATTTCCTGCAATCGTAAGTACCTAATCATGTAAGTTTGAAATAATTACAGTGTTTTGAAAAATAAAAATTTAACCACTGACTTGCCTTAATGGCATCTCCAATCCAAACGTCTTGCTATAGGGCTAAAACTATTAAATTCAGAAGTATCTCTACTTCCTTAGTATTCATAAACAGAAAAGGACCAACCATCTTGAAAAAAAATGGCCTCCATCTTGAATTTTCAACTGGCCAATTGGAGAGATTTGATTGCTATCACTTCGAGGACTATTTTTGTTCTTATCAATTGAACGATTCCTCTTAAAAGCAGCTGTTATCTGTTATACACACAATACTGATATTACTGTAATCACTGTACTACAAAACTCATGTTGCAGTTATCTGCTCTACTACAAATCTCATACGGCTGTTATCACTGCACTACAAAACTGACATAATGAACAGCCAAAAGGGAAACTTGTTTACCTGGTATCCGTCATAGGTCCACGAAGCCCATTTCATCTTGCACGACTGGATATCAAAGGGAAATGCTCCACGTTCATGTCACAGGAGGATCTGTAGATGCCGTGCGAGAGCCATGTCACTTCTCCCGCCGAAGTCACGATGACGTTCGTGTTAATGGTGGCTGACGTATACTGGGAGTCGGCGCTGGCGAGGAAAAAGAACACGGTGGTGATTAGAATGATAGGGAATTACTCTATAATGAGGAGAAGGAAGAAAGGAAATTGGAATATAATAAGGAGAAAGGGGGAAACTATTCCGACGATTCCATACTGTGATGTTGGGATGTCGCTGAGAATGAAAAAATAATTTTCGAGTATTGTGACGTAGGAATGTAGCAATATATGGAGGAAGTACTTTATACATTAATGGAAATCTCTCTCTCTCTCTCTCTCTCTCTCTCTCTCTCTCTCTCTCTCTCTCTCTCTCTCTCTCTCTCTCTCTCTCTCTCTCTTCCAATTCTAAAAGGAGTGCTGCTGAAAGGTAAACATTTTTATTCTCTGCAATATCAAAGGAAGAAGTTGATATCTATGCATCTATTTCTATCTATCTATATACAAATATATTTAAGTATGTACTGTAGGTATACGTATTCATTTATATGCAATTATATATATATATATATATATATATATATATATATATATATATATATATATATATATATACATATATATATATATATATATATATATATATATATATATATATATATATATATATATATATATATATATATATATATATATATTTAAATAAGCCATACATTTCAATATATTAATGGTGGATTCTCCTACCAATATTGCGGTTATAGCCCTAAATGAAAGCACTCAGAGACAGTAGCTTCTGACCGGCCTGAAATCGAACCCTGGTCCAGGAAACTTGTAACAACAGTGACATACCACTTAGCCAAGAAGAAAGATAAAAGTGAATTAATACAAGTTAATTACAAGTTTCCTGGAACAGGGATCGATTCCCGGCCGGTCAGAAGCTATTATCTTTGAGTGGTTCCGCCCTGGGTCTCCGATCCTTAGGTAGGTAATGCAGATATCAATGTATCAAAATATATGGCATATTTGAATAGAAAAACACGTCTAAATGTGCAAAATTTATCATTTATCGAATTCCAATTACAAACCTATCAATTAGCTACGATGATGAAGCTGGGTTGATTAAAATTTTAAGTACAAAAAAAAAAAAAAATCCTGAATTCGACTAGTATTAATATAGAAGAAATGTCATTGACTTTTATCTTTCTTTGTAGCTAAGTGGTATGTCACTGTTGTTACAAGTTTCCTGGGCCAAAGTTCGATTCCCAGCCGGACAGATTGTATTGTCTTTGAGTTGTTCCGTCAGGGGCTCTGATCCCTATGTCGGTAAGAGACTCCAGACATTAATGTATCAAAATATATGGCTTGTTTTAATTTGAAAAAATGCGTCTAAATGGGCAAAATTTATCATATATATATATATATATATATATATATATATAAATATATATATATATATATATATATATATATATATATATATATATATATATATATATACGTATATATATATATATATATATATATATATATATATATATATATATATATATATATATATATATATATATATACATATATATATTTATATATATATATATATATATATATATATATATATATATATATATATATATGTATATATATATATATATATATATATATATATATATACATATATATATATATATATATATATATATATATATATATATATATATATATATATATATATATATATATATATATATATATATATAGTCATTGTGTGATTTCACCTGTGGCTCTGATCCCGAGGTCGTTAAGAGAATCTGGACTTTAATGTATCAAAATATATAGCTTGTTTGATATATATATATATATATATATATATATATATATATATATATATATATATATATATATATATATATATACATATATATATATATATATATATATATATATATATATATATATGTATATATATAAATATATATATATATATATATATATATATATATATATATATATATATATATATATATATATATATATATATATATATATATATATATATATATATATATAGTCATTGTGTGATTTCACTTGTGGCTCTGATCCCGAGGTCGTTAAGAGAATCTAGACTTCAATGTATCAAAATATATGGCTTGTTTGATATATATATATATATATATATATATATATATATATATATATATATATATATATATATATATATATATATATATATATATATATATATATATAATATATATATATATATAGTCATTGTGTGATATCACTTGTGGCTCTCATCCCGAGGTCGTTAAGAGAATCTAGACTTCAATGTATCAAAATATATGGCTTGTTTGATATATATATATATATATATATATATATATATATATATATATATATATATATATATATATATATATATATATATACACACACATATATATATATATATATATATATATATATATATATATATATATATATATATATATATATATATATATATATATATATAACGGATTTTGAGCGAAGCAAAAAATTTATTTTTGGGTGAGATGGCCATGTCGTCCTGATGGAAGTTCCTATAGGGTAGCTTCCTAGGGTATATTACAACTACGGCGATATTCCCAGAGAATTTACCTCAAGGTACCCAGAATTCTAACTCCTGGAGCGAATATCCCTAATTAAAGGGATATCGCGACATATCAGAGGATGTATTCTTGACACGCCACATGGCAATCTGCACCCCAAACAGAGATAACACATCGAAGGGGTCAATTGGCAAGAAAACGAAAACGAGAAAGAAAAAGGGGGAGCCGCTCCCAAGGATCCCTCTTCTCCCGTTTGTAAGCGTGCCTGGCGCCAATCCTGGCGCCATCTGTATTCCTTGTAGCGATACACGAGGTGCTACAGATACTGTATGAAGGGAGGGGTCCTACAGCCCTTTCATAGAAAGGGAAGGGCGGGTCCATCAGGACGACATGGACATCTCACCCAAAAATAGATTTTTCGCTTCGCTCCAAATCCGTTTTTTGGGCTCAAGCCATGTCGTCCTGATGGAAGTATACCAGAGCATTACTGTATCTGTGGATTCTCAGAACGTGCCGTACTCCCCGGAGGTAGTTTTTCCCGGTCGACTAGACCTAGAGACCTAAGATGTTACTGTTATACATCTTTTCAACTAACCATAAACCATGTTAGAGCTTCCTGCCCCCTACAGGGAAGAGTCCTACTAGACTCTGGAAAAGTCTCGAAGAGTACATATACCTATGTATGAATACCAGGCAAGCCAATATAGTGGTCTCACCCTATATTAAGTAAAGCATAGTTTGTAAAGAATCACTGCGTCAATATGAAATATCGACCAGTTCTCCGCACAATACTTGTATTGGACAAAGGTTTATATCCGCATAGGAGGAAACTTGTAAATCCGCCACCGTCTCCTTATGGGATGGAGTCCTCCCGTTAAGGGAAAGCATAAACCAATGCAACATAGCTTGCATAAGGGAACAATCTATTAAAATTATCCCAGATAAAGTACATAGAATGAATGCTCAATTATACCAATAAATTGACACAGGTGAAGAAGACGCAAGGTTCTCAAGAACAAGTTTTTATTGACAGACAATAAATAGACAAGTTAACAACAATTATATATATATATATATATATATATATATATATATATATATATATATATATATATATATATATATATATATATGAAGAGGATAACCCAAAACTTTAAGCATAAGTATGATAGTAAACAGAACTTGTTTATCTGAAAGAAAAAACATTATTGCCACTTTTAAGATACCGAGGTATCAAAGTCATAAAAGTCTGTATTTCAAATCAATCACATTAGCGTTAGAAACGCTCGGCACACATGTCTGCACTTATGCTATGTTCACCTTTGGAAATGGAACAGTCTACGAGGGCAACTCAGTGCCCTCACTTAGTTTGTAGTACAGTATGTAACTACACACTCACCCTGGAATTAATCGTCCCAATTAAAACCCCTGTTCCTCGCAGAGTTAAACAGTAGGGTTAACGACGCGACCCACTGCTACCACAGATCTCTTTAGTTCCTCTACTTGCTTTGCATAGTGGCGAAAGAACACTCTGGAAGACTTCCAGCCAGTGTATGAACGGAGATGTTCAAAATCCATACAATTAAAGAAGTTTAAGGATGAGGCAACTTTCCTCAGATCGTGACCTGCGGGTGTACTGTCAGGATCCGCTCTGCGAATAAAATATGTGATTCTCGCTCTAAGTTGATTCAGAGATAAATTTGAGCCTAGAGTTTCTCCCCTGAATAGTTGACCACCCTTGAAGTCTGAAGTTCTACGAAGATAGACCTTTAGGTATTCTACTGGACATAGAGATGCATCTTCTTTCAGAGGGCAGATTCTCCAGGGACCCCACCTGTTGGTGGGTAACTCATTCTTGGCGAGAAACGTAGGATCCGGAAACAGGTTCAGTTCTCCCCCATCCAGGAACTGAACATGACCTCCCTCTCTCGAGAGGGCTACAGTCTCACTAACCCTGGCCCCGAACGCGAGTGCAAATAGGAAAATAACTTTTTGGGTCAAATCCTTTAACGCACACTCCTCATTGCTCAACAGAGAAGCGAAATGAAGAACTTTGTCTAAAGACCATGAAATGGGCTTTGGAGGTGCTGAAGGTCTGAGCCTAGCGCAGGCTTTCGGAACTTTATTAAAGATCTCGTTAGCGAGGTCGACCTGGAAGGCATATAGAATGGGTCTTGTCAAAGCAGACTTACTCGCCGAAATCGTGTTAGCTGCCAACCCTTGACCATGGAGGTGGATGAAGAAAGATAAGCAGAAGTCTGTCGAGATCTCCTGCGGATTCTTCGCCTTGACAAAGGCCACCCATTTTCTCCAAGATGACTCATATTGCCTTCTAGTAGATTTGCACTTATATTCCTCTAGGAAGTTTATGCTGGCTTTCGAAATCCCGAAACGCTTTCTCACCGCTAGGTAGAGAAAATCATGAGCTGCAGGGTCCGGGTTGTCTGTAATGAAGTGCAGACAGTCGACTTCTGGACTCGCTGGGTCAGAACTGGATCTGGTAGCGGTAGAAACTTCAACCGTAGTTCCAATGCCAGGGGGAACCACACGCTGTTCGGCCACTTGTGGGCCACTATTGCCGCTACCCCCCTTGAAGGATCTCAGTTTGTTGAGGACCCTCAACAGAAGGTTGTGAGGAGGGAACAGATAAATCCTGGACCATCCGTTCCAGTCGAGGGACATCGCGTCCACTGCTTCCGCTAAGGAGTCCTCGTACGGGGACACGTACAGGGGCAACTTCTTGTTGTCTTCGTCGCAAAGAGGTCTATCTGCAGTTCTGGGACTTGATTCAGAATGAAGGAGAATGATCCTGCGTCTAAGGACCATTCCGACTCTATCGGTGTGAACCTGGATAGAGCGTCCGGTGTCACATTGCGGACTCCTTGAAGGTGAACTGCCGACAGGTACCACTTCTTCTTTTCCGCCAATCGGAAGATGGCCAACATCACCTGGTTGAGAGGTGGTGACCTCGATCCTTGTCGATTCAAGCATCTCACAACTACCTCGCTGTCCATCACCAACCTTATGTGGATCGAGTGACGCGGGGAGACTTTCTTTAAGGTAAGGAGCACTGCCATAGCTTCTAGAAAGTTTTATGTGAAAGGTCTTGAATAGCTTGGACCAAGTCCCCTGGACTTTTTTCCAATGAGAGTGACCTCCCCATCCCTCCTTCGAGGCGTCTGAGTGAATCGTCACCGACGGGGGAGGTGGCTGAAGAAGAACCGACTTCTTTAGATGTCTGGCTTAGGACCAAGGCCTGAGAAGAGTACATAGCCGAAGTGGAACTGGTCTTCTCAGATCTCTTCGCGCGTTTGATGCATAACTTCTCCAAACTCCGGTTGCATCCTTTAGCTGTGCTCTTAGCACCGGGTCTGTCACCGAAGCAAACTGGAGAGAACCCAGTACCCTCTCCTGTTCGCGTCTTGATATCCTTTCGGAATCTAGAAGTCTCTTGACAGAACCCGCAATCTCCTTCCTTTTCTTCGCCGGGATGGAGAAACGGTGTGACATTAGGTCCCATTGGATTCCCAGCCACTGGAACTTTTGAGATGGAGAAAGTCGAGACTTTTTTCTGTTGATCTTGAAGCCTAGATACTCTAGGAACTGGATCACTTTACTGGAAGCTTGCAAGCATTCTGTCTCGGATGCTGCCCACACCAGCCAGTCGTCCAGGTAGGCTACTACCTGAATTCCCTTTAGGCGTAATTGTTTGAGAGCTACGCTCGCAAGCTTCGTGTAGATCCTTGGGGCTATATTTAGCCCGAATGGCATGGCTCTGAAGGCATATAGTCTTCGTTGTAGCTTGAACCCTAGGTAGGGGGAGAGTCGACGGTTGATTGGGACGTGCCAATAGGCGTCTGACAAGTCTATGGAGACGGAAGATGCCCTCTTGGGCAGTAAGGTCCTTATGTGTTGCAGTGTTAGCATCTTGAACTTGCAATTCACTATGAACTTGTTGAGTGGCGACAAATCCAGAATGACTCTGAGTGTTTCCGAGTCTTTCTTGGGAACACAAAACAGCCTCCCTTGGAATTTGATGGACTTCACCCTTCGGATCACTTTTTTCTCCAACAGTTCTTGGATGTACTCCTCCAGAACGGGGGTGGAGTGTTGGAAAAACCGAGGGCACGGGGGTGGAGTGCTGTACCAGCTCCAGCCCAGTCCGTTCTTGAGTAGGCTGTGGGCCCAGGGATCGAAAGTCCACCGATCCCGAAAATTCTGAAGTCTCCCTCCTACCGGCATCATCTCACTTGGACTGCTGTCGTGAGGTCTTGCCTCCCTGACGGCGACCACCCCTGAATCCCCTTCCCCTTGAGGGGCGCCTAGACGAGCCTCTGGCTGCTCCTCTAGGCTTTGCTCGAAAGGAAGTTGACTGCCCTTCGAACGTTGGGGTGAATGCCGTGGACTGTGTCGACACGGCCTGGGGTACCCACTAGAATGTGGTCGGGGTTTGTGCCACCATCTGGGGCACTGAAGGCAATGGCAATTGCAGTTGCTGTTGCTGTCTAAGTGGCTTGGCTGTCCGAGACTGTAGCCTAGTCCTCATAGTCTTCCTCTTTGGTTGAGGACCCTCATCCGGGGAAGACTTTCTTTTGATAGCCAGGCCCCACTTCTGGAGAAGGTTTCTATTCTCCGTGGCGGCCTTATCAACAACTTCTTTTACCAATTCAGTTGGGAAAAGGTCTTTGCCCCAAATGTTGGAGGAGATTAGTTTCCTTGGCTCGTGCCTCACCGTAGCCGAGGTGAACACGAACTCCCTACAAGCTCTCCTCGCCCTGACGAAGCTATAAAGATCCTTCGTCACTGTGGCCAGATGAGTCTTGGCCACTACCATGAACATTTCATGGACCTTGGGGTCACTTGCCATCGTCTCAAGAGTAATCTGAAGAGACATTGAGGCAGCCAGTCTTTCTTTTGTCTCGAGCTCTCTCCGCAAAAGAAAGTCAGACAGCTTAGGGAGGTCCTCGCCGAACTGACGTCCGGCAATATCAGCCTCCATCTTCCTAACTGAGAAGGTAAGATGGACGTCCTTCCAGTCTTTGTGGTCCATAGGCAGGGCCAGCGACAAGGGTTTACACTCCTCCAGGGAGGGGCAAGGCATGCCGGCCTCGACTGCTTTTAGTACAGCCGCAAACCCTTTCTGTAAAAAGGGAAAGGCTCTAGCAGGAGAGGACACAAAGGAAGGGAGCTTCTTACTCAATGCAGCTACCTTTGAGTTCGTGAAGCCCCTCTCTTTCATCGAGGATGAAAGCAAAGCTTGAGCCTTAGCATGGTCCATCACTATGACCTCCTTCGGCTCTGTCTCCTCCTTCGAAGCTGGTTCCTTCCTCAACCGGACATAACAGTCCGGATATGACCCCTTGCTGGGCCAGAATTCCACCTCCTCTAGGGGAACTGAACCCAACTTATCCGAGATGACGATCTTTCCAGTCGTCATCGGCATATGCTCAGCATACCTCCACGGGTTAGCATCTGAGCACAAGGGAAGGTCTTTCACATTGAGCCTTTTCTCGGGCCCATGTGATGCTTCAAGCCTCTGCATCTGCAGTTCCATTGCAGCCGCCTTCTCCTGATTCTCCATCTGCATTTGTTGGATCATTCCAACAATGGAGGAGAGGGCCTGTCCCAGCTCTACTGGGAGAGCGGACGATGTTGAGGGAATAGGCTCAGGGATCTGAACCGGAGTAGCCGACACCTCGTCGACCTCTTCCTCTACAATGTCTGGGGCTTGAACTTCATCCTGGGCTCCTGCCAGGAGGTCTTCCTCCAGACGCTCGGACACGTCAGACATCCTGTCGTCCAACTGGATGTCTTGCAAGGCAACCGCGACTTCAGCATCCACCTGGATCTGAACTTGGGGGATCTCCTCTTGAGGCTGTGGAATCACTGCATCAGCTGATGCCCTAGGGAAAAGGTAAGCCCTCATCTTCTCACTTGGAAGATAAGGTCCAGAGGTGTTCTTCTGGAAGCCCCTTACCCAGGTACGAAGCTTCTCCCTTGCTATATCCCTTGATTCCGCCGTCCTAGGGGAATCAAAGGCCTCAGTAATCAGGTTAGTGCACACGGTACATACCTGAGGGTCCCAATACTGGAGATCACCCTTGGAGACAGCGCATGCTGCGTGCCTCCTACAAAACTCATGTCCGCAGAGGTTCTTACTGCGGACGTTGCAGAAAACACTTCTGCATTTCGGATGGTCCTCCTGTAAAGAGAAGAAATTTCCATGAGTATCAAGTGAACTACGTATCACTGGATATGCACAGTTTAGCATAACAAATCAGAAAGGAAAGACACAAACTTGTGTTTCCTTCACAACCAATTGTTGCAGCCTTCCAGATAATAAAATTGTATGGTTAATCTCTCCTAGAGTAACCTATGAAAAGTTTCCAGAGGAAACAGGTGTAGTTCACACCTCAGGTATGATTTTAAAATACCGGATAATAGACAAGAAAGAACTCACTTTCTTATCTGGAAGGCAACACCAAAGGGCTGTGCATGACAACACAAAAGTGTTAGAACACACAGTGCTGTAACAAAATTTATACTATAGTTTTCTTCCTACAGTATATGTTATACTGAAGAATACTGGTACAGTATATAAGGTAATGTGCCGGCCATCACACACCATAACTAGCTTTAAAGTATACTACTTAACAGCTATAAGGCGGCAGAACGCTGGTTCAAATGCATGTGCCGGCCGGCAACAGCCAATGTTGGCCGGCAATGACTGCCGGCCGGCAACTACACAAGGTAGTACCCGGCTGCCGGCCACTGCTCATAGCGACCGGCCAGCAGCAAAAGAACCAGAGGACTACGACTGCCCGGCTGCCGGCCTCATAGGCCGGCAGCCGGGTCGGGTACAGCAGTAGAAGAAAACAGAATGGATGCCTGGATAAGAGCGTAAACTACCTCCAAGCCCGGCAATCCGAAAGAGTGCATATAAGGAAGGGGAGAATCTAATTCAGGCTTCCTGACCAATGCCGTCTGGCTCTACAGGCAGACATGGATGGGGGACCAAGGGAGGTCCGGGCAGCACTCAAAGCAGAAGACCCTTGCCGGCCGGCAAACTCTGCCGGCCGGCAAGAGACTGAGTCAATTCCACATCCTAACCTATCCTAGGTCCAGATGTAGAAAGACGTACAGTACTGTAATGGCTAGGCCATTACGGAGATAGAGGGGGAAGGGACAAAAGAGGGTCCTACCAACCTTGCTATAGTGAAAAATCACCCGCAGCCAAGAAAACTCATCTTTGCCTAAGGGAGATCCAAGGAGGGAGGCCAGCAATACTTGCCAACCCCCCCTGAACCAAAGCAAGGAA
>NC_090736.1:71121058-71123558 GCF_036898095.1 Palaemon carinicauda
GAATACATTACATTGTGTGTGTGTGTGTGTGTGTGTGAGAGAGAGAGAGAGAGAGAGAGAGAGAGAGAGAGAGAGAGAGAGAGAGAGAGAGAGAGAGAGAGAGAGAGAGAGAGAGAGAGTGAGATCCGATCGTCATAGATACTGCCTAATTTAGAGTCTGTTTTGAAAATAAAAATTAGAGTCATTTCAAAGAAAGATCATAGGTTACTGAAGAGACGAAGTATTACGTGGAACACAAGTGAAAGTGATAAGGGTAAGGAATAAAGCTTCAAAAGGTGTTAAATATAATATATGGTGCAATATGCTTTATATTATATAAATGGAATATAAAGATTAGCTAAGGGAGGGCATTGCCGATTCAATAAGGAATAATCAAAGAACTCTTCACCGAATAATGATTGTAGAAATATCAATAAGCAGTTCTGAATAGAGCGTAATGTATAGAGGGGATGTTATCATAAGATGAGTAACAACAGACGGTGGAAAGGAAGATACTGTATGAAACAAACATATTACTCCCAAAAATAGGAGATTACACGATATTTGACCAAAAATAAATGAAAGGAATTGTGCCTACTATTAACTATGAGAAACATATCAAGGAAATGTAATTGTTTTCTTAAAAATGTGAATAAATGAATAAACAAAACAAGATTTGAAGAAAATGGGCCATGTCAAGATGCTCAAGAGTAATTTATGGTATCTTGAAGTGGCACATATAAAGTTATACATTAAATTTATGAAGCAGTAGTAGAAAGATTGTCAAAAAAGTACAAAAACAATGGGAAAGGTGCTAATCATAAGGTATTTAACAGTTTAACGAACTAACATTTTACATTTCTTAAAAAAAAAAGCGTGATAAAAAATTATGATTTAAATGTAAACAAAGTTGTATATAGATTAAAAAATATAAATCAAGAGATACAGAATCAGGAATTAAACCATCATGTTGGCATGTCTATTTTACATGTTTTAAATAACATCTTATATTTCAAAATTATAAATTTCCATGTAAAACACTAACAGGGATTAACCATTCAGTAACATCATCAAATATCATAAATGTTTCCTAGGTCAACATAATAAATGATAAATTTTATTTACAATAAAATTAATTATTAAATAGTTGCATATATATTTCAAATGGTGCATCAAATAAAATTTGTTTTCATAGAATTTTTAGAGCTTTTATTCAAAGACATTAATTTTATATGGAATCCTGAATCACAGGATAAACTACTCGTTTATTGATCCATCTATAGAGCAAAAGGTATGAAGAGGAGAATAAACCTTTATAAATGTAATAGACTTTATTTGACATTTGACACTTCCCTCGCCTCTCTCTGACTGTTCATCACAGCCAGCTGTCAAAACTTATCAAACCTTTTCAAGACGCCAATATGGAAAAGCTTAGCTTTGATTCAACATCAAAAGTCATCAGAATACCAGAATTGATTTTTTTTAACTGCCTTTTGACCCGAAGACCATATTAGGATAAATTATTCGTGGAACAGGCGCAAAATAACCTCTAGAACAGTGTTTCTCAACGTGGGCCATATGGCCCCCTTGGGGGCCATGAGAATTTTTCAGGGGCCACAAGACAAAATTGGAAAAATGGGGGGCCATGGGGGGGCCACAGAAAATTTAGGACCCACAAAATATATAAATTTTGAAATAAATCATTATTATGCTTCGAATATTCTGTTTATCATGCTTGACTTTAGTTTAAACATCATTCAATTCAATATACAGTACCAGGTAATTTTTGCAGACAGTGAAATATGTGCCTGCTATGTATGACCTCACTCTCAAATGAAAGTATGCGTCCCAGCAAACTGAAAAAGCATCTGGAGACTGCACATAAAGGCAAGAAAGACAAGCCGCTAGATTTCTTCAAAAAATTACTTGATGAGTTCCAAGGAAGGATGACAGTGAATCATATGTTTACCCAAAAAGTGGCAAAAGTAGATAGAGGGATGTTGGCTTCTTACAAGAGAGCAAATTTGATTGCAAAAGCAGGTAAGCCTCATACTATCGATGAATCTCTGATCATGCCGTCTTTGGCTGTAGTGCTTTCAACAGTCATCAGAGTCCACAAGAGGTAACTAGTGTTATTCCTCTGAGCAACTCCTCAGTATCACGCCGCATTGATGAGATGGCAGCTGATGTTGAAAGCCAATTAGTCTCAAAACTGCAGGTGAATGAATTCTCGCTTCATCTCGACGAATCAACTTTACCTGATAATTTTGCTCTTCTGGTGGTATTTGTCTGGTTTCTTGATGTTCATGAAATATGTCAAGAAATGCTTTTCGCATTGAAATTAACGAATGACACTAAAGGTGAATCCATCTTCAAAAAACTTGAGGTCTATTTTGAGGGGAATAACATTACACTCAAGAACATTGTGGCTTGTGCAACAGATGGCGCTGCTGTTATGATTGGAAGGTATCAGGGATTCAGTGCTTACTTAAAAAAGCTGTTTCTAATGTCGTTTGTGTGC
>NC_090736.1:71128558-71146058 GCF_036898095.1 Palaemon carinicauda
GGCCATGGATTACCAATCCTGTTATAAATCAAGGCGCAAAAAAAATTCTGAAAGCTTCTGACGAAAATATAGGGAAACATGCTCTGGACCATGCATTTCATATGAAACTCATCGAAATGGAGAATTTTGCAATGACAAACTCTTAGAATTGTTTCTTATTGGCATCAAACCTTCTTAGAATTATATCTGTTAGGCGTGAAAAACCCTTCAGAATAGGATTCTTTGCCTTGAAACCTATTTTGAATGATTCTTTTTCGGGCTCCAACAGCTCTTAAAATTTGATCAATTTAGCATAAAACTTTTCGAATTTCGGAACTAAACCCTGTTAAGATCGGAAACCTACTCATGATTGGAAGTCTTTGGCAAGAAAAAATCTCTTAGAATTTGAATTTCTTGGATTGAAACCATTTTAACATTGATATGGTTTGACATGTAACCCTTATAGATTTATTAATTATGACATGAAACCCTCTGACAACTTTTTTGGCTAAAAAACTTCTTAGAATTGTAACTTTTTCTCACGCAATCCTCTTAAGATTTGAGTAAATTAAACTTTCTTAAATTGGAATTGTTGAGCCTGAAACCCTCTATGAATTGGAACTTTTGTCATAAAACACTCTTAACACTGAAATATTTTTAGCAAACTGTGACTTCATTATGCAACTTTCAACCACATGGGAGGGATTCAGTGGTTGACTTAAATTTCCTCTATTCCATTCACTATCTCCACAGTTACACCTGTTCTCTGAGTTTTACATGGCTGGGGACTGGTTTTTAATGGCGTTTCTCGGAGGACGTTGTCATAATTGCTTCTTACGGAAGTAGTTACTTTACGACATTAATGTTAAGATATAAAAAAAGGAGTGTGACAGAACTTACGATATATGCTTCTTCATTTAAATGTGTAAATATGTGTGTGTTTATGAGAGAGAGAGAGAGAGAGAGAGAGAGAGAGAGAGAGAGAGAGAGAGAGAGAGAGAGAGAGAGAGAGAGAGTAAATAAATGGTTTGCTTGCTACTTCTAGTTTTCGTTTCTGTGGTACTTGAAGAATGATGCAAATGAGAGAGAGAGAGAGAGAGAGAGAGAGAGAGAGAGAGAGAGAGAGAGAGAGAGAGAGAGAGAGAGAGAGAGAGTGAGTCTTCTTTCTCTTACGCGTGCGTTTCCCCCCCCCCCCTCCACTGAAGTTAAACATTCATACGAATGGTGTCTCTAATTCGGTAGCTCATTTCTTATTTCCCGTCAGAAGGAATTTTTTTATAAAAAGTATTATAGACTCAAATGAGGTTATCCACCGGATTTAAACTGTTTGTATAAAAAGTATCTTGTTTCAGTTCCAGTTTCATCAGAATAGATACTCACCAGAACGTCAGTCGTTCAAGCCCAACTCATCACGGTGTTCAGGCTGGGATCGATCTGCTGCCATGCTAATGCTCTGGCTCATAATATAGCTTTATGGAATCCGATCAGACTCGATTTCGAGAGAATAGGGTTGACTTTAGAGATTAGGGCTATTGCCCTATTTTCTTATAATTCATTGCTATCCATAGGAATGGGATCATTCAATTTTCTAGTGGCACTGTCATAAGAATCGTGGCAGAGCCGCTAATCACAAGTAGATTTCAACTCTTTGTAGCTGAACTATGGCTATGGATCAGAAGTCAAGACGAACCTCCTCTTTCAAATATACATCTCCAAAACTTTGAAACAAGCTCTTACTTTATAAGAGTTATAAAGTTTTTCCGAGATGAAACCCAGGTCTTTTTAGTTTTTTTCTAGCGCTAAAATAGTGTGGATTTGCCCACCAAAATGAAGTACGCCGAACGATTCTTCAAATACTGTATTTTTGTTGTATGGGACCAACGAATATTGCAGTCCCTGAAGCGGGTAATTTGGGTGAAAGAGAACTAAATAAAAAAAAAGTAAAATGTAAAGTAAAATAAGTCATAATGTCCTCTTTTTTACAATTCAAATCAATCAGCTATGATAGTATTTCTTCACGAATAATATTCTGAGATATCTTTCTGCACATCAAGATGAAAACAGTAGGTTAATTAGTGCCATAAAGGAGGATACATCACCTTTAACTTTAATTTACAGGATAACACCTATTAGCGTCATATGTAAAGTAGTAATCATTTTCATTTGGATCAAGTAAACCTTGGGAATCATCTATAACAAATTTGTATTGTTTAGTACGTATATCTTAGACCAAGGCCGAAGTTATCCATTAAATGATCAAGTTTCGCTTGGGGATTACGTGATAAAGAAAATAAAGTATAAAATTTAATACTTTTCGTTTCACTAGCTGTGTACTTGGAGCTATTATCTGGCGAACAAATGACACTATTTTCTAATTAAAAACTATGTTCTTTTTCCTAATCATATCTAGAAATAAATAAGGTAATAGCACACTTTCTTTTATATCAAAAAGAATTATTTTCAAGTAGTTTTCCTCGCCCAAACACCTCACTTAAAGAATCTTGCAAAATTGACATGTTCCTTTAAGATATACAGGAAAGCGAGCAATGCGATTGTGCTCCAAGTATCGTCTTTAAGACAAACTTACTTCCCAAAATAGGTTTTGTTCGGGCTACGCATCCATGGAAATAACGCTGTTTATAACATGATAGTAAGGTTAATATACTTCGGACACCCATTTCACGATCCTTCCGTGTTTGCCTAGAACAAACAATTGTGTGTATTCTCCAGGCGTATAATGGTGTACACGACTCCTAGATACTATAACTTTGTTTTAGTAAGAGTCTCCGTCTGTATGTCTGTCCGTCTGCCAGTCTTACTTCAATAGCAAAAATATGATGAGTTAATGCCTAACAATATAGAAGGCCAAATAAATTAAATTATTTCAAATCATACAACTTGATATTAATCATATAAGAGCTAACCCTTATATTTACCAAACTTGAATAAATATTTTAAATGAAAATGTTAAAACTTTCATGAATGAAAAAAAAAGATCCAACATCTATTGCGATAAACGATTAAATGTTTTAGTCTCGTTTGAAAAAAATATATACATATTCCATATAACATCTCACTTTTCATTTACCTGACTTTCTTGACAAGCAAAAGGTTAACACATCTTCAAATAGTTTACTGAAAGAATTTGGATTTAAATAACAAATATATGGTACGTAGATATACTGGAAAAAACAAAACTAGTGAATATAAGGGTAAAACTTATAACCGATAAAGCTACAGTTAATATAACAACAGAAAGTAGGTCGCAAAGAACTATTAGTGCCCTCTTTATCATACAAGGAGGACGGTTAAATTCACAGTAAGAGAAACATTATTTTGTCTCTCTAAGTAGTTAGAGAAACATGCAGTTGAACATAAAGTTTTACAGGAACCATCTGGATAATAATTCGCCTTGCTAGAAGAAATAAAATCGTATTGCCAGAAAAAATACAATGGGGAGTTTGTAGTAACCACTTATAGAAGATAAAAGTCTTAATAAAGGGTTGCTATCCAGACAAGTTGATATCACTTGAAAAACAAAACTTCTTTGCAATAAACAAATAAAAGAAAGGAGTGATGTGTTATCCTTAAGGTTGACTAGGCTGAAGCCTAGGGACCCAGCAAGAACAGGGATTTATATAGCTTTTTTATTTAGTGTTAAATGATAAAACTATGGATTATTCTCATTATTTTTAATATCATTAGAATAAATTGCACGAAATGAAAAAGGTGAAGGGAGGGAGAAGCGTTGTCAGGTTTCTAGAGCCCCAACGAAGTTAGAAGCCTATGGGCCTTAGTAAGGGTTAACACAGGAGTGCAAAAGAGGTGAGTGATATATTAAATATTATACGTAGTAAGCATTTTGGTTTTATCTTTCATTTGCCAGAGAGAATTAGCAGTCAATAACCTTTTAACATATTGACATAATGCTATACAAATCTATAGGTCATAAATATAGCGCTAAATATTACTCATTACTTCTATAGTTAAATTAGTGGAAATTCAGAAATCCAAACTTGAGCGGATGTTTTTATGTTGAACAGAATGACTTGAGTGTCTCTTCATAGTTTATATATGACAGATCTATGTTAAGTCTTTTACTGATCTTGAGATATTTCATATTAATTATTTATTACTTCTAATATAGTTTAGTAAATTCCTCTCTCACTGGACTATTTTTCTCTTTTGGACCCCTTGGGCATGTAGCATACTGCTATCTTAATTAGGTTTGTAGCTTAGTTAATAATAATAATAATAATAATAATAATAATAATAATAATAATAATAATAATAATAATAATAATAATAATAATAATAATAATAATAATAATAATAATAAAAGTAGAAAGAGCAACCAGATTTCAAAACTTCGCTAATTAAGGATCAAGCAATGGAATTCCAGTCCAACCAAACTTAATACATGAGAGAAAAATACAACGTCCACTGGTATCCAAGTAGAAGAGTTTCATCATGAACAAATCAATATTTGTACTGTTTTAAAAGGTTGTCTTAAATAATTCAAACATACATCAATGTCTTTTTTGAAAACACCAATGTCAGGAATATACCACCGTAAGCTGAAATGGATGTGGAAGTGTGAATTAAAATAGGCTAAAACGTAAAACCTTTTGATAACAAAAATAAACTCACCTGTGACGTCTGGTAACAAGTTATTCATGAACGCTGTAAAATGTAACACATCAAAACTGTGGTCCAAATATAAGCAATGATGATGATGAAGAGAAGGAAGAATTGCATATTATAGAGTTAAGAGTATCTCTGAAGTTTACTTCTATCCAGCTTATCGACTAAATGATAGATCATCTATTATCAATACATAATCCATAATACCAAATTTGATCTTTTAAAAAAAGGAATAGAGACGGACAACATTACTTACCACATCGATGATGCTGTGGAGAGACAAGCCGAAGACAACGCTGAGGGCTTCGGACGAGTTTTTGGCAGGCCTGACTGAAGGGCGTAATTGGCCGTAAGGTATCGGGTCAGTCGGTACTCTTGCTCGTCTCCCAAAATCACTGTTTAGGAAAAAAAGGGCAGTGAAAACCAGAAGGTGCTCTGATCTGAATGAGCAGTAAGATATTTGATAATAATGATAATAATAATAATAATAATAATAATAATAATAATAATAATAATAATAATAATAATACAAATTATATATATTACATACACACACACACACACACATACACACACACACACACACACACACACACATATATATATACATATATATATATATATATATATATATATATATATATATATATATATATATATATATATATATATATATATATATACAATTACACGTCAGACCAGTCTATAACAGATTAATTGGTTATTATTTGAGCAATACTGATCAAGTCATTACAAATTGTCAGGTCACTAATGAACTGCGTTACTAGTTATATTATCTAGATATTGATGACGCTTTAACTAGATCGTGCTGTTGTCTTCTCTAATTTTGCAATATGCTTAATATGAGGTGGAATTTTAATTCTATTTGAGCACGATACAGTGTTGATTTTCATCCATATTGACTCATTCGGGATAATTTGAATTAAAAGCTATCAATTGTGTCACCGGTTAGGTCGGGAAGCAGGGGAAAACTTAATTGTTGTGGAACCCTTGGGGAAGTAAGTTCTCCCTGAATTACATATGAATCTTAACACTTGAGGCTAATTGCCATCGGTTTATTGTTCCTGTTGGATACTGGTGAATAAATCTAATTCTCGTGCTTATATAATAACCATTAATTTTGATATATTGGGTTCCAGTTTTATCCCTCGTACACATTTTGCTGGAATGCATCAAAGTTTAAGGTTTTGGATGTGGTACGATTGGACACAGTAATCCCTGGTACACCTTCCTCCGAAGAATTGTACACTATCAAACCCGTAATTCACGGTGATTAATCAAAAAGCTAGTGCAGGGAGAGCTTGCAAAGGTGGGGGCTGGGCTAAACTCAGGAACTCGTCTCACAGTAAGGGTGTGCCTGTGTGCTCCTCCTCAGTGAGGTGTACCAGGAATTCCTGTGTCCAACTATACATTGCATCAGAAACGTTTGATTGAATTTTTTACTGGAAGAACACTAGGTGTTTAGGTAATTACTGTGACCAGTGGGCCTATGTAAGACACTGGAATGAAAAAAAAACAATAACCGAGTCTGACGTACAGTATGAGTAGGAGGGAAAATGTGAAATAATGCAGGTTAATCCAGATTTTTTTTTTTTTCAAGTGGATTTATGAATTTGAGCCTGAAGACCCGATACTAGAGCTAGGGAAACCATGGAGAAAGAGGACCTGCAGTTGGTCAGAGAAGTAGAATTTAAGAGGTTCGACAGCAAAATGAAAGAAAGTAAGCAGAAAAGAACGTATCGGAGAAGGCTAAAAATTATTGCAGCTCGGAAGCCGAAAGAGCAATGCAAATACCTTCCATAAATGCCCATAGTGTACCCTCATCTGGGGGATGATTTGCTTTAAACTGAGTGCAATGGAAAAAAAATCACTTTAATGATAGACGTATAAGCCTGACAGATGGTCCACGAAAAGGAAAATGATTGTTACATTGAAACATGTGAACCTGGGTTTGGTAGGAGTAAAAGGAGTTGTGCTGTGTTATGAACTGTAAAAATCGTTTGAGGAAGAGATTACAACTGAAAAAAAAAAAAAAAAAAAAAAAAAAAAAAAAAAAAAAAAAAAAAAAAAAAAAAAAAACTTTTGAGCAGGAGATTGTAACTGGTAAAAAAACGTTTGCGGAAGAGACTGCAACTGTAAAAAAAAAACGTTTGAGGAAGAGATTGTATGATACGTACATTTGGAGATACTAGATTGAATAAGATTGGAAAAAAAGTTCAGAAAGACTTGATTGATATAAAAATGGAGAGACAAAAGGATAATTTATGAGAATATATTTAGAATAACAAAAATGTTAGATTTTGTGTCAATGCAGAGTATGTGTCCGGATTAGTTATCAATGTAATGGTAAGAGAAAGAAAATGGAAAATGGGAGGGGGTTTTCAGTTCAATATTTTGAAAGTCGCTAACAATTTCAAATTGAATGGCAAGGGTTCAGTAATTAGGTATGAATGGATGGTTTCAGGGTTGATAATGAAATGAGGTTTGGTGAAGCAGAAATGTGCGTTAATTTTAGATATAATTGCAAGAAAGAGACGAATACCACGTAGACCTAAAATATAGACGTTGCTGTATATTCAAAAGGCATTTGAGCAAAAACTCTTCGTCTGAACAAATTTTGTATTGAAAAGAGATAAATATAGAAAGAAAGGTTGATAAGAAATGTTTACAGAGGCAAATGGAGCAATGCTGTCTGTCGTGAACACTATCAAGCGTCTACGAGGCAAGGATTTTGAAGGGTTGTTGTATATCAGACTGAAAAAAAGAGTAAAATGGTTTTATTTATTTCAAATATAAGCAGAAACGAGAGTTAAGGGATAGATGACGAAACACTTTGAGGATTTACGCACTAAAGTTTGTGTATGAAATAATCATTAAATACTTGCAATGGTCAGTATCTTTCAGTTGATAAACACTCTTCTTACCAACATTTGTTTATTCCTGTTACATGGCATCTTAGTAAAATTTAATCACAACTGCCTTATGGAACTAAAATATCCAAACTTTCTTTGTTAAAAGGGTACACATGAAAGCTAAATCTAACTATATTTTGCTGATGGAATTCTAAATGAGGAATTAAATTATCATGAATATAGTATGATAGTAAAAGGGAAAGATATCTGAGATACATCTGTGTTTAGAGAAAGTTAACCGAAAAATAACTGGAGGAGCAATGTGTAATTACAATTCAAAATGATAAATGTAAACATCAGTTTATTACACATAGGTGAGAGGGTGACTGGATCGTTGTGGAAGTGGGTCTTAGGCATGTGTGGGTTTTGTCACCAAGTCAGGTTGATATTCACACAAAGGAAATGAGGAGGCTGATTAAGGGTCACTTTACACGAGCGGATTGATGATGCGTGGTTTTTTCCGCACAGATTATAAATCAATGAAGATCAATAAGGCTCTTCACACGCTGTCTACTAGGAATAATTTCCTAACGGGAGGGCAGGAACTGTAAGTACAATTTTGTGGGGCGTAAACAAAGGGGTTAAGAAGTGAAAGGATGCTGGCAGGGGATACGGTATCAGTTATTGGTAACAAAGATATACTACAGACCCTAATGAAAAGTTGAAAAAAAACATGAAAGAAAGAAAGGTAAGAACTTACAAAGTTTAATGATTATATGAATGGTAGAAGGATGGATGTCGTTAGAAATAACATTTAGAACTCATGATAAGAAAAGAAACGAAATTGATAAGATATTAAATGAGGCAAAAAACTCCAAAATGGAAACATAAGAAACATGCATGGCCTTAACTATAACAACAACAACAACAACAACAATAATGATAATGATAATATCAATGAAAACAACGAAACACTCCATAACATATACAATCTAGAACCAGTAGACGTCAGATACCACAGAAGAGCCACACAAGCCAAGGAAAGATTAAAAAAAATCTACCCTGAACTGGCAACCACGAATAAGGAAATAACAGACACAAAACGAGCATTCCTGGTGGAAAAGGATAGCTCCTCTCATGGCTCAGGACGAACCAAACGCAGAGTACTAAAATAAAACAAAAGTAGATAAACATAAATAAACAAGCCCCAGAAAAGGAATAATCATGAAAACACAAGTTCCTCGGTGGCTGACAAGAGAATTCACCTCCTGGAAGTCCACAAAGCATGATGTTGGCCAAAAAAAAAAAGAAAAAAAAAGAAAAAGAAAAAAAAAACAACAACAAAGACCTATTGGGTCTGCCCAAATCTTTTCACCTCCCAATGTACTTCCTTTCAACACTTTTTCCTCCGATCCTTCCAAACCTAATTCCCAGCTCCCCTCCTCCACGTATCCTATCCCCCTATACTGTGCAGCTGTGTAAGACAGTGATAAGAACTTTGCTTTAGATCAGACTATCTCAGGATAATCTAATCTCCTAACAAATTTCTTACTATTTTCAAAATCCATCACCTACTGCCATAAAAGAGCTGGCTCAGCATTCCTTCCAACACAGTATGTATATCAAATTGTGCCTCGACCCGCATTTTTTTCTTCAGTTTTCAATGTTCATCCAACCTGACTACCTTCATCCACTGTATGATTTACACCTTTTCTCATAAATAAATGTTCCTTAACGTTTACACTCAAACGTACCCATGAATCAACCAGTACTATTCTTTTATCCTCCTTTTAACATTAAATTAACAGCTAGATTTCCTATGCTTCCATTTAATTTCATATCTTCAACTTTCTATTATCCCCCTTTATCCTTCGCAAGGGTAATCCAATTTCTTTTGTACATCACCAATTTAAAATGCATCTCTTCTTCCTGTTATTCAATCGATGCTCTATCTACAACCTTTTCCTATCTTTCCCGCAAAGTTGTGTCCTATTCCTCTTCACTCTTTTCCCTCACCGTACCGCTTACAATGAAAACTTTCCTTCTTCTATCACTCTATCCTTGGTCTTGCGAACTTGCAAAACAAATGTTGCCCACCTCTTCACTTCATCTTTGAAAAACCTAAGAAATATACATATTGTTAAGCAGTTTTTTACATCTCAAATTTTCCAGTTCCTTTGCAAATATGTTTTTGAGGAGACTACTGCCTAGTTTTAAAGGTACCAACGAGTCGTTAATAAAACTTGCTTGTGGTGCTCAGTTGAGGCAACATTATTGGCTTTATTGGTTCGTTACATAATATTTGGGTAATATGAACAAGCACTGGGACCAGGGAGGTCATTCAAAGCTTAGGGGCTATGTGCAAATGTCATTTAATTAGAACAATTGCATAAATGAGGGGCAATCTTTGGATAATGTAAAGTAGTTTTTGATAGGTGGAAAAAAATAATGTTATTTCGGCTGATCTGAACAGAACAAGACGCCACAAGATAACATGAATGTAAGTCATGCATACATGATTAAACAAGGAAGAGATTTGTGACGGGCCAAGAAAAGGTTGTGACTCAAAGACAGGATGAAAGCAACTGAGTGAGTTTATTATAGAACACTCTCCTCTATATACAAAAGCTCAAGGCAACAGGAAATTTCCTGTTCAAAATCGACACTGCAGAAGGTATGTTTTGAGGCCGTCATACGCTATTGGGGTGTCTCCTTGTTCACAAAGCCAGTCGGATATTTCTGGGAAGGTAACCTCTGGTATCACCGCAAGAACATAATCTTCTTTGGTGGTAGAGCGAATCACTCCCTTGATGCGAAACTGAAATTCTGCGTGTTCAAACCAAGCAAACGCCTCTCAGCTGGCGAACAATGAAAGATACATTGGGGAGCCGCAGCGCCAGCTTCCGTAGAGTCCGCAATAGCACCAACGATGGAGGGGCGAGGGGCGGTGGAAGGCGGGAGGAGTGACATCACGGGCCGAGAGAAGCTTATGACTCAAAGACAGGATGAAAGCAACTAAGTGAGTTTATTATAGAACATTTTCCTTTATATACAAAAGTTCAAGGCAACAGGAAATTTCTTGTTCAAAATCGACACTGTTACCGATGAGAAAAACAGATATGTTTTTTCAGGTTCTTTTTAGTGTGAGGGGAGAGCAAAGATACAAGCATAATATATACACAAAATGAACTATGTATGATCGTTTGACACACGGTTGGCATATGGCTCCCTCCCAAAAAAAATGACATACTGTTCATGTTAAATATGGCACCCTGATCTAGAGAGACGAACTGTAAGCGGGTCATCTTGCAGAATATAAGCAGGTTTTAGACGATCAATAGAGACCCCGTCTTCTTTGCCACGAATGTTTAGTAGGAATGCTTTCAGACTGCGTCGGATCACAAGGAAAGGGCCCATGTAAGGAGGCGTTAGCGGTGGCTCGCTAGTGTCGTTGCACAGGAAGAGGTGCGTTGCAGAGTGCAAGTCTGTCGGTATGTGATACTTCGCTGGAGGCTTGTAAGTCTGGCGGCATGGAGTAAATTTTCCCACGACGTGACATATGCACTGGAGATCGTCGGAGAAGGTTGTAGAAGGAATAACTTCGGCAGGGACAACCAACGGGTCGCCATACACCATTTCAGCTACCAAGACATCGAGGGCATCTTTAGGAGTGGTCCTTAGTCCCAGGAGGACCCAGGGAAATTGTGTAAACCAGTTGGAATCCTTGTTGCAGGACATCAAAGCTTCTTTGAGGTTGCGTTGAAAACGTTCAACCATTCCATTGGCAGCGGGGTTGTAGGCCGTTGTCTGATATAGTGTGATGCTCAGGAGATTCGCTAATGATGTCCACAACTGAGAGGTGAAAGTGGTACCCCTGTCAGAAATAAATGCTCAGGGATACCAAATCTAGCCATTCATCCTAAGAGTAAGGCAGATGTACATGAGGCGGACGTAGCAGTTTCCATAGGAATGGCTTCAGGCTAACGATTGGAGTGGTCGATGACAGTAAATAGGTAACGTTGTCCTTGTGATGTTGGTAGAGGGCCTACAACCTCAACGTGAATGTGTGCAAAATGATGCTGAGGTTGAGGAAAGGTGCCCACTCCTGAAACCGTGTGTCAACGTACTTTGGAAGTTTGGTAAGAAGTACAGGCGCGGACCCAATTCTTAGCATCCTTAGAAATGCCGTACCAAATGAACTTCGTCTTCAGCAGCGGTGCGGTAGAATGGCACGAGGGATGTGAAAGGCCGTGAATGAAATCAAACACCTGCCGGCGCATGGGAGCAGGAATCCAAGATCATGGTCTACCAGTACTGACGTCACAGAGGAGGGTGGTGTTGGAGTCTTCGAGGGGGAAGTCTTCCCAATGGAGGGATGTGCAGGATGTCTTATATGCTTGATACTCTGGATCTTATCGTTGTGCTCCAGCCAGGGTGTTTTAATCCTATCCAAAAGGAACGGCAGCCAACGTGTTTCTTGACAGGGCACCGGCAACAGGATTCATTTTCCCATGGACGTATTGAAGGGTGTAATTGTATTCGGCCATGGCTGAGAGATGTCGGCGTTGACTGGTGGACCAAGCGTCAGACTGTCGAGTGAAGGCATGCCACAGAGGCATGTGGTCTGTGCGAATGATGAAGGTACTTCTAAGAAATGGTGAAAGTGACGGACAGCCAAATGCACCACCAGTAATTCGCGATCGAAGGTAAAATAACACGATTCTGCCTTGGACAATTTTCTGCTGAAGAAGGCCTATGGGAGGGGCGAGCCATTGACCACCTGCTCGAGCATTGAACCAATAGTGACGTCACTGGCATTTGTGGAGAGAAGGAGAGGGGCATGTGGTATAGGAAAAGTGAGAGCCGCAGCAGTTGATAGGGCCTTCTTTGCATTGCAGAAGGCTGCTTCTTGAAGGGGACCCCACTCCAGGTCCTTTGGCTCGCCCTTGAGGGAGGCATGCAGGGGAGCCAGAGTGGCGGCAATGGCTGGCAGAAAACGGTGATAATAGTTGATCATACCCAAGAATTCCTGAAGAGCTTTGACGGTCGAGGGTGCAGGGAAGGCCCGAATGGCTGCTATCTTCTCAGGGAGGGGATGGACTCCTTTAGGAGTGATGCGGTGCCCTAAGAACAACGCTTCGTTGGCGCCAAAAGTACATTTGTCGTAGCAGACTGCAAGGCCGTTGGGTTGCAGGCGGTCGAGCACGATGCGCAGGTGACGGAGGTGTTCCTATTTTGAGGAGAACACAAGTAAGTCATCCACATAACATACACAGAGGGGGAGGTCCCCTAAGGTGCCATCCATGAGTCGTTGAAACGTGGCCCCAGCACTATGAAGGCCAAAACATGAGTAATTGAAGGTGTATGTACCAAATGGAGTGGTGATGGCGGTCTTGGGGATCTCTTCTGGTTTCATAGGCACCTCATAATACCTCTTCAGGAGGTCGAGCATAGAGAAAACCTTCATTTTGTGCAGTTAGGAGGTCACGTCAACGATGTTGGGAAGGGATTAGTGATCCGGTTCTGTTTGGATGTTCCGGCACCTGTAATCCCCGCACGGAGGGAGGGAGCTGTCTTTCTTCAGAACAATGTGTAAGGGTGATGACCATGAGCTGGAGGCCGTTTGGCAAAGACCCGTTTCCTCCATTTCAGCGAATGTCTGTTTGGCGGCTGCCAATCGTTCCGGTTCCAGACGTCTGAATTTTGCTAAGACGGGAGGTCCTGTCATCTTGATATGGTGATAAATAGCGTGCTTGGCTGGGGTGGTGGGTGTTTGGTGAAGTTCTGGATGGAAAACTTCCGGGTACAACGTGAGGAGATGGGCATAGGCATCCATGGGTGCGCTGATGTGGAGAGCGAGGTTGGAGAGGGCGGGATGAAGAGGTGTCGACAAGTACCAAGCGGACGTAGGCAGACATAGACAGACTGCGTTGTGTCCTGAAGAGTTCCCTTGGCAAAAGAGAATGACAAGAACCCGTGTCTACCAAAAATCAAACGCCCGTTCCTGCATCATTTAAAAAGAAAAGATTAGAAACACGGGAGGCCACTGCCATGAGTGATGGCCTACTTACACGTTTTTGGGCCAATGACAATCCTTGGCACATTTCTTTGCGGTTACCCGGAATCTGAAGTGGTAGTTGCAAAATTACGGCAGAGGGGAGGTATTAAATGGCTTTAGAAGTCGTTGGTTGGGGCGTGAGCGAGTGAAGGGTGGTGGGTGGGTTTGTCTCCGCTTCGGCATGTCACGGGGTAGGCGTGTATGTCCTATGGCATTCACGTCAGCTTTGGTTGACGTTGAATATGAGTCCTCTTCGTCAGGGGTGGAGGCATGGATGGAGGTCTTGAAGTGGCTCTCCATATGGGCATTGACTTTGGTCATCAAGTCCTTTATGGATAAACTATCGACATTGGGTATGGCAGCATGTACAGGTTTGGGTAAACGGCGTATACAAAGGGCACAAAGTAGGTTCACCTCATGAGGAGAGCCGTCTGCGACAGGTTGCAGGTGAATGATACTGGTCATTTCCCTGAGGGCAAGAGAATCCCTTTGGTCCCTAAACGGTTGTTGAGAGAGCTGAAAAAGCTTTGCTATACGGGCAGCTGGCAGCAGCAAGTACTGCTGCAGAAGGTATGTTTTGAGGGCGTCATATGCTATTGGGGTGTCTCCTTGTTCACAAAGCCAGTCAGATATTTCCGAGAAAGTAACCTCGGGTATCGCCGCAAAAACATAATCTGCTTTGGTGGTAGAGCGAGTCACTCCCTTGATGCGAAACTGAAATTCTGTGCGCTGAAACCAAGCAAACGCCTCTCAGCTGGCGAACAATGAAAGTTACAATGGGGAACCGCAGCGCCAGCTTCCGTAGATCCGCCATAGCACCAACGATGGAGGGGCGAGGGGTGTGGAAGGCGGGAGGAGCAAGTCGACATCCGAGGTCACCAATGTGACGTCACGGGCCGAGAGAAGCTTATGACTCAAAGACAGGATGAAAGCAACTGAGTGAGTTTATTATAGAACATTCTCCTTTATATACAAAATCTCAAGGCAACAGGAAATTTCCTGTTCAAAATCGACACTGTTACCGATGAGAAAAACAGACGTTTTTTCAGGTTCTTTTTAGTGCGAGGGGAGAGCAAACATACAAGCATAATATATATACAAAATTAACTGTGTACGATCGTGTGACACACAGTTGGTACAGATTCTCGCTTATTATTCCAGGCACCCTTTATTCCCTCTGCATACTCTCAGAGAAGAGGGGAAATATGATCATGATTAGGCCTAAAACTTGATTTTCCCCCGAGCTCATTATTTCTTCAAGTATAAACACATTACGAAAATCCCGCGAGGATAATACATCCTCTTTCATTCTTCTAAATTCTGAAGACAATGCTTTTCTATTTTCACCTTTGTCTATCTCGATTGTATTTCTCCTTTTTTATCCTCCTAACTGTCAATTAATTTGATTTAATTTTAGTTTTTCTTTTTTTCCAGGCAGCCCTTCTCTGTTCTTCTCTTCTATTTTTCTATTCTATTTTCTCACTTGTTCCTTTATCTTACGAAGTGTCTCTTTGTTTTTTCTCATTTCCTCTCACAAGAATTCTTCCCAATTCTTTCATTAATTTTGTTAAATTTTTCAATATTATTATCGTTCTTCATTGAATTGGTGTTTTTTGTTTTCTCTTCTGTTATTACCACTAAATAATTTCAATGAATATTTCAACAATTTTACTTAAATCTATTTTGATTATTTCGTAATTATGAGAGTGATCATGAGTGGGAGGTGAATCAGTTGTTGTTTGTGGATGATACTGTATTTGTTGCATACTCAGAGCAGATGCTGGGTTGATTAGTGACAGAGCTTGGAAGGGTGTGTAAGAGAAGGAAGTTGATAATTGAGGTGGATAAGAATAAGATTATGAGATGTACGAGAAGGGAGAGTGCTGCTAGGTTGAATGTTATGTTGAATGGAGAGTTACTTCAAGAAGTAGATCAGATTAAAGTACTTGGGGTCCGTTATTGCTGCAAATGGTGGATTATAAGGAGATGTATGTCAGAGAGTGAATGCAGGATAGACAGTGATAGGGACAGTGAAGGGAGTGGTAAATAAAAGAAAATTTGGAGTGAATGTAAACAAAGTTCTGTATGAGAAAGTGATTGTACCAAGAGTGATTTACGAATCGGAGTTTTATAGGATGAAAGTAACAGACACAGAAATTTAATGTGCTTGAGATGAAGAGTCTGGAGGGTATGGCTGGTGTATCTTGATTAAATAGGGTTAGGAAAGATGTAGTGAGGATGAGAACAGGTGTAAGAAATTAATTAGCAACTACAGTACCTATGATTGTGTTGAGGTGGTTTGGCCATGTAGAGAGTATGGAAATTGGCTGTCGGCAGGAGATGATGAATAAAGGTGTTGAATAGAGTAGTACAAGAGGTGGACCAAGGTTTGAGTGGATGGATGGAGCGAAGAAAGCTCTGAACGATAGAAGGATAGATGTGAGAGAGGTGAGAGAGCGGGCTAAAAATAGGAATGAATGACGAGCGATTGTGATGCAGTTCCAATAGACTTTGCTGCTTCTTCTGGTCGCCATGGTGACCGCGGTGGTAGCAGCAGTAGGGTATTCAGCATATGAAGCTTCATTTGTGATGGATAATAGGGAGGGGTGATATGTAGCACCGTAGCAATACTACCTAAACTCGGCTGAATCTTTCATCAGGTCAGGAGGAGCGAAGAGATGAAAAATTTCCTTAGCTCTTTATATATGATGACGGTTACCCTGCAGAATTGGGGGAAGTGCCATGGTACATAGATAGATAGTACTCAATAATCTTTCATTATGTATCCATGATTTAATTCTCAAGAACAACCCCACGTTTTCTCCTTAGACATACACTCACACACATACATGCACACACACACACTCACACACACACAGATATATATATATATATATATATATATATATATATATATATATATATATATATATATATATATATATATATATATATATACATATATATATATATATATATATATATATATATATATATATATATATATATATATATAGTATACAAATATTATTTAAATCTTGCCTTTTAGAGATATCTAATGTACTTCTTAAATCATTGGCCATTCACGTAGTGGGTTCAGATTTCTCAATGGCATGAGTTATGAGTTGAGTTTACACCATTAAGTTTCGTGCCTGTATCTTTCCAGCTAATATCATTAACAACAAAATAAAAACACTTCTTTTAGCGTTTTAAACCCCAGCCATTGAAACACTAGATTAATGCTTTACCCAACCAACCACTTAAATCAACCGACTTACTCAAACCTATCATTGAATTTATGTAGTGAACTACTGGTGCGAGGTTGAGAATGTTCAGCTCAATTGGCCACTTTTAGTTTATATGCTATGGAAATTACCTTTGAAAATGGCTACACCTGACTCATCTGATAATCTTATGTAGCATATAGTATATATTTTTAATGAATACCTTGATTTCTAAAATATATATTAAAGAAAATCTTCCATTCAAGAAAATATGGTTGCCACTATATTTCTTCAAATTCCTTCCACTCTAAGATTCGAACTTTGGCTAAAAGGATAAATACTTCTGGGCACTAAATATCAGTATGCATTTCAGTTCCAGAGTGTGGATGGGACTACATCTTAAGTAATACCAATTAGTGTTCACCGTACATAATATGATGAAATAAGAAGAATGGCAGGCATAGTAAGAATTACAGAGGTGATAATAGTGTCACTACTGAGATGGGGTGGGCTCGTGTTGAGGATGGATGGTGGGGAGGAAGTGAGGAGGGCTTAGGAGGAACCTGTTAAGGGGGGGGGGGGTAGTAAGGGAGACAGAGAATTGGAATGCGAGATAAGGTGGAGGATAATATGAAAATAAAAGGTTTGGTGGAAGGCACGAGAGAGGTTGCACCAGGCAACCGACCCCTTAATGTAGGGATAACGGTGGGAAAGAAGTACAT
>NC_090736.1:71151058-71156058 GCF_036898095.1 Palaemon carinicauda
CAAAAGAAGCTAATTTTTTATCACAACCCTCTGAGATATTACCTTCAATTAATCTTTTAAGTGACTCCAACACTATTTTTATTTATGATTTTATTTAACGTTTTCGCTGATTTTTTTTTTTATTTCAAGTTAAAGATCAAGTATCCAAAGATAATAAAACAA
The DNA here is from genome assembly GCF_036898095.1 of Palaemon carinicauda. NCBI lineage: Eukaryota > Metazoa > Arthropoda > Malacostraca > Decapoda > Palaemonidae > Palaemon > Palaemon carinicauda. Next base: position 71,151,221 of record NC_090736.1, read on the forward strand.
GAATGGAGCCAGAATAGCTAAAACTATTGTGCTTGTTTTAACTCTTTGTTTAACTCGAGACAATATGTTAGTTTTGCCGTTTCATTCACTGGACGCTACTTTTGAAATCAAGTATAAAAGAGTCTGAATTCTACATGGGGTGTAATTACTATACGTACACACTCACATTTTCTTATAAGTGGTAAAAAACTACTTGAACCTCAACTTCTAATGAAAAATAAACTACTTGAACCTCAACTGCTCTGCTAAACATGCGTCATTAAATGAATGTATAAATGAAACGAGTTGATCTGTCCGGAAACATTAACCGCCACCTTTTAAATAATTAATTAGATAATATATTCTTTCCTTTTCTTTGATAATCAATCTAGGCATCAAATTACTTTTAAAAAAGCATATTACACCCCCCCCCAAAAAAAAAAAAACACTAAATACATAATAGCAACATAAGATAAATAATCAACATTGGTATAAAACAGAAATAATAATTTCCAAACTTACAAATAAACCTCATTAATTAAAAGATGAGCTTCCATAAAAAAAAAAAAACATCCTAGACAATTAAAAATCTTGTTCAAACTAAAACTAAACTTTGGACGGAAGCACAGGTAGAGCACGAGTAGAGAGAGAGAGAGAGAGAGAGAGAGAGAGAGAGAGAGAGAGAGAGAGAGAGAGAGAGAGAGAGAGAGAGGCCACGGTAGGTGGGCTTCATCACATTCGACCTAAGTTCTAATACACTCTCCTTAGTTGCATTTCCTTAAAGCAGATATTTCCTTCGGTAAAAACTGGAAAGCTGGATTTGTTAGGCTTTGGTGAATACGTGCATGAGTGGCACCGGGTGTTGGTAAGTTGGTGATTAAATTAATAAAGCATATCATTTAACTATTTTGAATTATTGATGCATTAAAACCTTTATTCCTAAACCCTCATGACGAGGGTGTATAGGAGAGAAAAGTGTCTGACTGTCGGTTTGTTCAGTAATAGAAAGCTGAACGTTATGACATTATAGTGACTATGTCAGGGGGATGGCCGACATATATAGAGCGTAAGGGAGAGAGGATAATGCTTGCTAGATCTTAAGACCGGGTTGGGGGGCGAAAGAGCGCTGTGCTAATGAAAGTGAATATTTTCCGGGAAAAATATTGCAATGAACGAATTATAAGGATGATTTAAAATGGGGTGATTTGAGGCGAGAGGAAAAGAAATGGAATAGTTGGTAAGAGGTTTATTGGCTGTGGGTGAGTGAGGAGGGAGAGTCTTAAAGAAATTTGTTTTGAAAGGGAAAAGTAGTTTCCATAGACGAATGCTCATAAGTATATACATAAATGTTTGGGAGATGGATAGTATTATTTGCTATTATGGAGCTAATACAGGAGTGCTTAATGGTAAAGGTGTGCCTCACCTGGATACAGTAAAGCTGAAAATGGAAGGTAATACTACTGTAGTTTACTAGTTCCTTTGAGGGGTCTGTCAATGTGGCAATAATTGAAATGAAGGAATAAATGATAATAACATATAGGAAGATAATGGATTAAAAATGGACTTACATCTCTAATTGAGATACATTTGTTTATTATTTCCCTTTGTATTTACTTCCCTGCAAAACTACTTTCTTATCCTCCCAATGATCTCGTACAGCTTCCACCCAATATCAGCAATGCCGATAAGGAAAGAGCCGGAAATGGTTCGTCGTATGAAAGCATAAAAACCGTGCACAATTCTCTGATAAGACGAAGAGCTTGATATTTGTAGAACTGACCACTGGCCATATGAAAGACAGGGAACCCCCTTTACTGGACCGACGGGTTATTATGAAACTACTTTATGGGACGAAGAGCTTTCCTGTTCAGTTCAATGGAGCACTGACCAAAACTTAGCTATAGGAAAGCCATACAACCCTTTTATGGAATTATATTTTATCACGATTATTGAGTGGGATTTTTGACTAAATAGACTCCTTTAAATTTAGTCCACTTAAGGAGGAAAATGGAAGATCAATTGGGAAAATGCCAATACAAGGAGTAGAACACCAAAATATTAGGAGCAGATATACACATTTGAACTATGCGTTGACTATAAGACCAGTATATTATTAGTATATTTAAAAAAGAAAAAAAAAACAGAAAAAAATGCATGGCACGTGAATATGAAGGAAATATGGATGTCTAATATATAAAACAAAGCATAAACAGGTGTTTGAATTGAGATAATTTATATATAGAGAAAAAAAGGGTGAGAAGATACTTATCAAATGCTTAACAGATATCATCAAATATCATCAAATGCCTAACAGATATCATGATAATTCTTGAAATAATTACCAGAATCTCGACTCGAAAATGGTAAAGAGAAGACCGAAAGGAATCTCATGTGCTTATGAAATTTGAGTGCAGTTTTGAATACGTCAAGAAATTCTTAGTTATAGTGAAATAACTGCATTCGCTGGAAGAAAACCCGGAATGGAAATAGATTTCAGCTATATCAACATCAACTACAAAAATAAGTAAGGAAGTCGAATTGTATCCAGAGCTCTGTTCGTGAATTCAGCACTAAAGGGGATCGCTGGCGATGGGGAGAGTGACATTAAGAAACCTCAGCTGAACTAGGATAATGACCCTTGCGGATTGAGAAACATGCACCATTAATTCCTTAGTTCCACCTTCACGAGAATGTGGATGACTGGATATGAATTGCGAAAAGCACTTTCACCCGAAGAAAATTTTAATTCAAGGTTTTTGATCAATAATGCTATTCTATTAGACGGAGAGAGAGAGAGAGAGAGAGAGAGAGAGAGAGAGAGAGAGAGAGAGAGAGAGAGAGAGAGAGAGAGAGAGAGAGAGAGAGAGGTTTTGGTTTAATTAATTCAGATGCATTAGCATCAATCGGGAAACCCCTTCAAATTAATGTTAGCAACGATAAAATAAACCCAATCCCCGAAAATAATCATCCGAATATATTAGATATTACAACCGATCAATACTGAAAGGCCTGTGATGGGCCGAGAGAAGGCTGTGACTCAAAGACAGGAAAGAAGCAACTGAGTGAGTCTATTATAGATCACTTTCCTTTATATGTAAAAGCTCAATGCATCAAGAAATTTCATGTTCAAAACCGACACTATTATCGGTGCGAAAAACAGGCATGTTTATTCAGGTTCCTTTTAGTGCAAGGGAATAGCGAAGATACAAGCATAATATATACACGAAATGAATTATGTATGATCGTGTGATACGCGGTTGGTACATGGCTCCCCAAACCCCCCCCCCCCCCCTGAAAAGGACATACTGTACATGTTAAAATAGGGTGCCCTGATCTGGAGGGGCGAACTGTAGGCATGTCATCTGGTAGGAGATAAGTGGGTGTTAGACAATCAATGGAGACCCAGTCTTCTTTGCCACGAATGTTTAGTAGGAATGCCTTTGGACTGTGTCCGATCACAAGGAAAGGGTCCGTGTAAGGGGCCATTGGTAGTGGCTTGTTAGTGTCGTTGCGCAGGAAGACGTGCGTTGCAGAATGCAAGTCTGTCGGTATGTGATGCTTTGCTGTGGGCTTGTAAGTCTGGTGGCATGGAGTAAATTTTCCCATGATATGACATATGCACTGGAGATCGTCGGAGGAGGTTGTAGAAGGAAAAAATATGGCAGGGATGACCAACAGGTCACCATACACCATTTCAGCTGCCGAGACGTCGAGGGTGACTTTAGGAGTGGTCCTTTGTCCCAGGAGGACTCAGGGAAGCTAAATAAACCAGTTGGAATCCTTGCAGCAGCACATCAAAGCTGCTTTGAGGGTGCGATGAAAACGTTCATCCATTCCATTGGCAGCGGAGTTGTAGGCCGTTTTCTGATGTGGGGTGATGCCCAGGAGATTCTCTAATGATGTCCATAATTGAGAGGTGAAAGTGGTACCCCTGTCGGAAGTATTAATGATGTCCATAATTGAGAGGTGAAAGTGGTACCCCTGTCAGAAGTAACATGCTCGGGGATACCAAATCTTGCAATCCATCCAGAAGTAAGGCAGATGTACATGAGGCGGACGTAGCATTTTCTATGGGAATGGCTTCAGGTCAACGATTGGAGCGGTCGATGACGGTAAACAGGTAACGATGTCCTTGTGATGTGGGTAGGGGGCCTAAAACGTCGACGTGAATGTGTGCAAAATGATGCTGAGGTTAAGGAAAGGTGCCCACTCCTGAATCCGTGTATTGATGTACTTTGGAAGTTTGGCAAGAAGTACAGGCACGGACGCAATCCTTAGCATCCTTAGAAATGCCGGGCCAAATGAACTTGACCTTCAGCAGCTGTGCAGTAGGGATGTGAAAGGCCATGAATGAAATCAAACACCTGCCGGTGCATGGGAGCAGGAATCCAAGATCGCAGTCTACCAAAACTGACGTTACAGAGGAGGGTGGTGTTGGAGTCTTCGAGGGGGAAGTCTTCCCAATGGAGAGAAGTTCAGAATGTCCTACACGCTTGATACTCTGGATTTTGTCATTGGGATTCACAGGGCATTGTAATCCAATCCCAGTTGGACGGCAGCCAATGTATTTCTTGACACGGCATCGGCAACAGGATTAATTTTCCCAGGGGTGTATTGAAGGGCGCAATTGTATTTAGCCACGCAAAAGAGATGTCGGCGTTGATGGGCAGACCAGGCATCAGACTGTTGAGTGAAAGCGTGAACCAGAGGCATGTGGTCTATGCGAATGACAAAGAGCATACCTTCTAAGAAATGGCAAAAGTGACAAACAGCCGAGTGCACCGCCAGCAATTCATGATTGAAGGTAAAATAACCCGATTCTGCCTTGGACAGTTTTCTGCTGAAGAAGGCCTAGGGGC
>NC_090736.1:71173816-71178816 GCF_036898095.1 Palaemon carinicauda
GATCCCCCCCTAAAAAGGGCCTGCCAATTACGATTTTCAAGTCTCATCCTACTAATTGGGTATTCTATGCAGTGGGTTTCTTGCTCGTAGAGATATAACCCTAACAATGAGAGAATTTAATGGTAATTATTCCTTATTTCCCGTCTGAAGGGATTTTTTATAAAGAGTATTATGGATTCAAACACGGTTATCCACTTTTCGCTGTCCATATGCAGACCCATGGTTTACAGTTTGTATAAAAGGTGTCTTTTATGCCGCAAATGAGGCCCTTTGCGTCAATAAGCGTAGGAGAAGATGATGATAAAAGGTGTCCTGTTTCAGTTCCAGTTTCATCAGAGTAGATGATCACTAGAACGTCAGCCTGGCAAACCCAACCCCATTACTGTGGTCGGGTGGGATCGATCTGCTGCCATGCGAATGCTATAGCTGATAATTTAGCTTTATGGAATCCCATTAGGACTCGATTTCAACAGCAAAGTTCTGATACTTAGAGATTAGAGATATTGCCATATTTTCTTATGCCAATTCATTGCTGTCCATCAGAGAGGGGGGATAATTTAATTTTCTAGTGGCACTGCCATAAGAAACGTGGTAACGCCGCTAATCACGGGGTAGATTTCAACTCTTTGTAGCTGGACTAAGGCTAAGGAGGATTTCAAGTGAAAGAAGTCAAGACGCAGCTCAGCCTTCATATATACAGCGCCAAGATTGGGAAACAAGCTCTTACTTTATAAGAGTTATAAGGTTTTTCTTACATGAAACTGAGGTCTTTCTTATTTTGCTAGCGTTATAATAGTGTGGATTACCCCATCAAAATAAAGTACGACGAACATTTCTTAAAAAACTGAAAATTTGTTGTATATGACCAACGAATATTGCGGTCCCCTGGAACGGGTAATTTAGGTGAAACAGAACTAAACGAAAAAATAGTAAGATATAAAGTAATATAAGACATAATGTCCTTTTTTTTTATGCAGGTTCGAATGCCAGCGCGAAGTTTTTTTTCTATAATTCAAACCAACCAGCTGAGATAGAATTTCTTCACGAATAATATTCTGAGATATCTTTCTGAAGATCAAGATGAAAACAGTGGGTTAGTTAGTGCTGTAAAGGAGGATACTTCACCTTTAACTTTAATTCACAGGAGATTTCTTCATCTGAAGCAACAGAATAACACCTGTTAGCGTGGTATGTAAATTAGTAATTATTTCAAATGGATCAAGTAAACCTTAAGAAACATCTATAAAAACTTTGTATTGTTTTTGATATTATATAGTAAGAACATCTTAGAGAAATACCTAACTTATCCATCAAACGATCAGGTTTCGCTTGGGGAATACGTGGCAAAGAAAATAAAGAAGAATAAAATGTAGTAGTTTTCGTTTCATTAGCTATGTACTTAAAGCTGTTTTCTGACAATCGAAGGGCACTATTTTCTAATTAAAAATTATTTTACTTTTCATAGTTATATCAAGAAATACATAATGTAATTCCACTCCTTATTTTATATTCATAAGAATTATTTTCAAGTAGTTTTCCAAGCCCAAACACCCCGCTTAAAGAATCTTGCAGAATTTCCATGTTCCTTTAAGATATAGAGGAAAACGAACAATCCGATTGTGCTCTAAGTATCGTCTTTAAGTCAAACTTACTTCCCAAAATAGGTTTTGTTCGCGCTGCGCATCCAGGGAAATAATGCTGTTTATAACATGATAATAAGGTTAATATCCTTCGGACACCCATTTCATGATCCTTCCGTGTTTGGCTAGAACAAACAATTGTCTCTATTCTCCAGGCGTTTAATGGTGTTCACGACTCCAAGATACTGTAACTTTGTTTTGGTAAGAGTCTCTGTCTATCTGTCTGTCTTTTTGTCTGTCTATTTTACTTCAATAGGAAAAATATATTAATGGTGTTCTCGGTTTAAGTTAATGAGTTAATGGCTAACAATACAGAAGGCCAAAATAAATTAAATTGTTTAAATCATACAACTTGATATTATTTATTTAAGAGCTAAACCTCATATTCACCAAACTTGGATCAATATTTCAAAATAAAAAGTTGAAACTTTCATGAATAAAAAAAAAAAAAAAAAAATCCGACATCTACTGCGATACACGATTAAATGTTTTTTTTATTCTCGCTTGAAAGAATATACACATATTCTATATAACATTGAATTTTTCACCTACATGAATTTCTTGACAAACAAAAGGTTGACACATCTTCAAATAGTTTGCTGAAAGACTTTCTATTTGAATAACAAATATATGGTACATAGACTGACTGAAAAAACAAAACTAGTCAATATAAGGGTAAAACTTATAAGCCGTAAAGCTATAGTTAATATAACAACAGAAAGTAGGTCACAAAGAACTATCAGTGCCCTCTTAATCATACAAGGAAGACGGTTGAATTCACAGCAAGAGGAAAAGTAAGTAATTAGAGAAACATGCAGATGAACAAAAAGTTTTACAGGAACCATCTGGATAATAATTCGCATTGCCAGATGAAATACAATGAGGAGTTTGTAGTAACCACTTATAGAAGATTAAAGTCTCAATATAGGGTTGGTATCCAAACAGGTTAATATCACTTGAAAATAGAGATGAGCGATGTGTTATCCTTGATGCTGACTAGGATGAAGCCTGGGGACCCAGCAAGACCTGTATTTTTTTTTTTTCATTTAATGTTAAATGATAAAACTGTGGATTATTCACTTCATTTGTAATATCATTGTAATAAATTGTACGAAAGGAAGAATATGAAGGGAGGGGGAAGCTTTATTATTACTATAATTATCAACAGCTAAGCTACAACTCTAGTTGGAAAAGCAGGATGCTATAAGCCCAAGGGACCCAACAGGTAAAATAGCCTAGTGAGGAAAGGAAGCAAGGAAAAATGCAATATTCTAAGAACAGATTTCGAGAGCCCCAAAGAGTTTAGAAGTCTATGGGCCTTACTAAGGGTTAATACAGCACTGAAAAAGAGGTGAGTGATATACTAAATATTAATGTCAGTAAACATTCTGGTTTTTCTTTTTATTTGCTCAAAAATAGTTGGAGACCAATAGCATATTAACATTATATTGACAAAATGCTATATAAATCTATAGGTCATAAATAAAACGTTAAAGAGTACTCATTACTTCTACAGTTGAATCGGTGGAACTTCAGAAATTCAAACTTACAGCAAATGTTTTTATGTTGAACAGGCTGAATTGAGTCTCTCTTCATAGTTTATACATGACAGATCTATATTAACGTTGTTACTGATCTTAAGATATTTCATATTATTCATTCATTACTTTTAATATAGTTTACTAAATTCTTTTCTCACTGGACTATTTTCTATGTTGGAGCCCTTGGGCATGTAGCATACTGCTATCCCAGTTAGGGTTGTAGCTTAGATAATAATAATAATAATGATAATAATAATAATAATAATAATAATAATAATAATAATAATAATAATAATAATAATATTAATAATAATAATAATAATAATAATAAAGTTAAATCAACCGAATCACCGAAACCATAGCTGGCACTCATATAATGAAGATGATTATTTCAGTTCGATGTTATATCCCTGTGGATGGTTAAAGTGAATTCCAATAAGAAAAATTATGTGAAATGTTGATGATTTTAGAGATTATTCTGCTTTCCTTAATATCTTTCTCTCAATAATATGAAATCGAGGACGATATGCTTCTCCAATGCAGAGACAAACTATACTAAAAAAAAATCAATGTTAGGTGAAACAAGACATTTCTAATGCTTTGTTCTAGTTTGTTATGAAAAATAGCAAAAACGAAATTAGAATTATGGTGAAATTTTGTTTAAAAACTTCCCTGAATTCAATTAAAACGATTTGTGCTAAAACACATTTCTGAAAACAGTGTCATATATGTTTTCTTTCATGCATGCATCATATATACATTACAAACTTTGGCAACCCACTAAATTACCCTTTCATAGCAAAATCTCCCCAGTACTTACACTAATTATGCCTTGAACCCATATACCTTTTAATTATGCTAAGCCTTACAATTTTCAATATATAATTAACAGATACTTCCACGAAAACTTTTCCATTAACGTGAAATCATCCGGTGACTTCCAGTCATATAAGTACAACAATTCTTTAATAAATGCACCGCAATAGCACTATTAAAACGTCTCTTTATTTGATTGTCGCAATATATTGTCCATTTCCTAATTAATCTGCCATACTGCAATGATCTCGCCTCGAGAACAAGGCTTTCTTTAACTGGCTCGATTTCTCGCTCAAATTCGTCCTTTCAATTCCATCACCTCAATTATTTTCCCCTTTCACAATGTCCCTGTCTACTTTATTCTTTAAAAGCATCACCCCTACATTTGCCTCCCCTATTTCTCTTTACTCTACTCTCATTTGCTCATAGATTTCACCATATTTCACTGTTCAAATTTCACTGTGATGTGAAGTCAGCTCCCTCTTTAATGGCCAATCAACAGTACCCTCTACTTTCTCTGTAGATATTCTAAGTGACATATCCTTGATGTTATTCTCTTTCTGGCATCTTATCTAAATCATGCTGGTGTCTCGCAGCGAATGTTTGTATGTTGAACATGATTAAACCATGGCAGAAAGAAAGTCAAGAAATGATCAAGATCAAAAGTTCAAACTTGTAGTGATTGTTTTCATGTTTTTATAGTTTTTTTTATGAAAAATCTATTTTATTGTTGTTATTGTTCATAAAATATGTTTTTCTAATTGTCCTTTACTTCTCTTGTAGTTTATTTATTTGATATCTTCTTTTCCTCATTAGGTTATTTTTCCTGTTGGAGCCCTTAGGCTTATCGCATCCTGCTTTTCTAACTAGAGTTTTGGCTTAACAAATAATAATAATAACAATAATAATAATAATAATAATAATAATAATAATAATAATAATAATAATAATAATAATAATAATAATAATAATAATAATAATGTTGCTGACATCATATCTAAAT
>NC_090736.1:71181316-71211316 GCF_036898095.1 Palaemon carinicauda
GTATGAAAAGGACGGAAGAGGTAAAATAACGCAAATACCTTATTCCAGATGTTTTTTTCTGGTTCAAATGGAATTATGAATTTAGACCAGAAGACCCGACACTGGGGGTAGGGAGACCATTCGGCGCATATGTGCAATGAAGTGTGGACGACCTGCAGTTGGTCAATCGAGTAAAATTTAAGAGGTTTGGGAGCAAAATGAAAAAAAGTAAGCAGAAACGAATGAATAGGAGAAGACTAGAAAATGAGTGCCGTTAGGAAGCTGATAGAATGCTCCAAAGACCTTCCATTAATGCCCATAATATACCCTTCTCTGGGGGATGATTTGGTTTATACTGAGTGCAATGGAAAAAAAAAAACTTTGTAATTACAGACGTTGAGGGCTGATAGCGGGTCACGCAAAGGGAAAGGAATCTTTCATAGAATGGAAATCTTTAAAACATGTGAACCTTGGTTTTCAGAAAGAAAAAGGAACTGTGCTGGTTCATTACTTGTAAAAAACATTTGAAGAGGAGATTGCATGATATGTATATTTGGAGATACTATTGAATAAGGTTGGAAAGAGTTTCCAAAAAACTTGATTGGCACAAAAATGGAGAGTCAAAGAAAAAATTCATGAGAATATATTTGGAATAACAAAAATATCAGATTTTGTGTTAATGCAGAGCATGTGTCCGGATTAGTTATCAATGTAATGGTAAGCCAAAGAAAATGGAAAATGGGAGGTGGTTTTCAGCTCGATATTTTGAAAGTCGCTAACTGTTTCAAATTGAATAGCAAGCGTTCAGTAATTGGGTATGAATGGATGGTTTCAGGCTTGATAATGAAATAAGGTTTGGTGAAGCAGAAATGGGCATTTATTTTAGTTGTAATTGCAAGAATTGCAAGAAAGAGACGAATGCAACGTAGACGTAAAATGTAGACATTGCTGTATATTTAAAAGGAATTTAAGCAAAAACTATCTGTCTAAAAAAAATTCTTAATAAAAAGAATTGAATATAGAGAGGTTGATAAGAAATTTTTACAGAGGCAAATGGAGCAATGTTGTTTGTCGTGAACACTATCATGCGTCAATGGAGCAAGAATTTTGAAGAGTTGTTTTATATCAGACAGGGAAAAAGAGTAAAATGGTTTCTTCTGTTTAAAAATATACGCAGAAAAGATAGTTTAAAATATGATAGTCATTTAAAGGTTATAGAATAAAGGAACAATAGATATAAATTGATTAAAAGGGGCATTATAGTATTGTTATATTGTGTAACTGATTGGTAAGGGGCTGTGTAAGATTATGTCTGATGAAATGCGTTTAAGCTGCAGTGGTTCCCAACCTTTTTTTCAGGCGACCCCAATCATGCACCTCAAGCCATGACCGCGACCCCACTAGTTTAGTTGTATAAGTATTATATATTACTAGTTGTTGGCTGTAAAAGTAAGGGACAGTAAATATCCTTCTATAAGATAGGTACTACAAGATTGGAAAAGACAGAACTAACATCACTAAATTTCATTATAGGATTATAAATTTTAAGGCTTATTATTAATCAAAAACCCCACTTCTGAAAAAATGTTATGTCACATTCCACAAAATCAAACTAAAAGTATATATAAATGTTTTCTGTTAAATGATAAACTGATTTTAATGGGAGCCTTGGTCCTGGATCATGATGCTAAGTTTCTCTATTCCTGGTTCAGTCTTAGAAAGAGGGTAGGTAGCAAGGAAAGTGAAGGGGCAAGGAACAAGGAGGAGGAGGTGTAGAAAGGAGGGGAGGATTCAAGGAAGGAGTAACAGGTAAAAGAGGTGTGAAATATTTGCAAATCGCAGTAAATAAGACAAAGCAGAAACGAAAAAATCAATGATTTACAGCACTCCAAATCTCGCCAAAACAACAACCTCAAAAACCAATCATATACAATACTCCAAATCTCTAAACAACTGCCAAAACTACAACCACAAAAACCAATGACATAAAATCCTCTTAAATCTCTTAACAACTGCCAAAACAATAACCTCAAAAACCAGCGACTTCAAATCCTCCAAATCTCTAAACAACCGCCAAAACAACAACCTCAAAAACCAGCGACATAAAATCCTCTAAATCTCTAAACAACCGCCAAAACAACAACCTCAAAACCCAGTGACATAAAATCCTCCAAATCTATAAACAACTGCCAAAACAACAACCTCAAAAACCAATGACTTAAAATCCTCTAAATATTTAAACAACTGCCAAAACAGCAACCTCATAACCCAGCGACATAAAATCCTCCTAATCTCTAAACAACTGCCAAAACAACAACCTCAAAAACCAATGACTTAAAACCCTCTAAATCTCTAAACAACTGTCAACACAACAACCTCAAAAGCCAATGACAAAATCCTCCTAATCTCTAAACAACTGCCAAAACAACAACCTCCAAAACTAATGACATAAAATCCTCCAAATCTCTAAACAACTGCCCAAACAACACCCTCCAAAACCAATGACATAAAATCCCCCAAATCTCTAAATAACTGCCAAAACAACCTCAAAAACCGGCGACATAAAATCCTCCAAATCTCTGAACAACTGCCAAAACAACAACCTCCAAAACCAATGACATAAAATCCTCCAAATCTCTAAATAACTGCCAAAACAACAACCTCCAAAACCAATGACTTGAAATCCTCTAAATCTCTAAACAACTGCCAAAACAATAACCTCCAAAACCAATGACTTAAAATCCTCCAAATCTATAAACAACTGTCAAAACAACAACCTCAAAAACGAATGACTAAATCATTCAAATCTCTAAACAACAGCCAAAACAACCTAAAAAACCAGCGACATAAAATCCTCCAAATCTCTAAACAACTGCCAAAACAACAACCTTAAAAACCAATGGCAAAATCCTCCAAATCTCTAAACAACTGCCAAAACAACAACCTCAAAAACTAGCGACAAAATTCTCCAAATCTCTAAACAACTGCCAAAACAACAACCTCAAAAACTAGCGACAAAATCCTCCAAATCTCTAAAAAACTGCAAAGACAACAACCTCAAAAACTAGCAACAAAATCCTCCAAATCTCTAAACAACAGCCAAAACAACAACCTCAAAAACTAGCGACAAAATCCTCCAAATCTCTAAACAACCGCCAAACCAACGACCTTTTCGACCGAGTGACCAGCGCCGGAGACGTGCCAACTTCACAAGAACATAAAAATAAAATAACACAATTATTTTATTAAATGGAATAATAATCGAAACAATACAAATTTACAAGAGGTAAATAAAAAGGTAGGGGAGGAGTAAAGATGAGGAGAGGAAGGGAAATGGCATGGAAATATCGAAGAGGAGGGGACGGGGGGGGGGGGGGGGGTTAAGAAGGAGGAGGAGAGGAGGGCAGGGGTAAAAAAGAAGCAGGGGGAGAAGGGGCCTGGAAAGACGGGGAAGGGGGGAGAGGAGCAAGGAAAGGGTAGCAAAGGTAAAGGGGAAAATGTAGGAGGAGAGGGCATGAAAAGTGCCCCTCTTCTTCTCTTCCTCTTCCCTTGCCCATCTCTCTCTTTAAATATGGGGGGGGGGTACCATGTGGTTTTAGAAGCCTCAATTATGAACACTGTGATAGGCTATCATCCACTGACATACTGTGATGCAATACTTCGCCAGTAAGGGAAGTACTCAGTTTCTATTGTTGGCATACCACTTTCTCATGAATGATTAAGAATTTTAAAGAAACAAAGATTGAGTACAACTTACGCAGCACATTCGAAATCACTATACAGGTATAAATGCATCAACTATATAAGACGAACAAATAGTAGACAGTGTTTCCTGCTGCGGCAATACAGCTGGAGTGGCTGCCTGGTTGGACGTGGACAGTGATGCTGTTCACGTATCAAATGCATACCGCACTTAGGGATACCACCATTAAAATTTAGTTTTTTTTTTATATTAATATATGAATAGATAGATATATAAAAGTCGATAAATAAAAACCCACAAATACGTTTATATATTTTTCTTTACTGCAAGTTCTGCCATATTTTGAATTTTTATTTTGATTTTGATATTTTGAGACTTTGGCGACCCCAGGAGAAGCACTTGGCGACCCTACTTGGGGTCTCGACCCCAGGGTTGGGAAACCTGGGTTTAAGGGAAATGGGTGAAGGGATTAATGATATCGTTGTTCCTGAGGAAAAGGGGAGAGGAATAAGTGTACATTTTTTTGAAGGAAACTGTGATTCAGTTGATTGTATGAATGATAGGGGTGTGCCATTTCAAAGTAAAGAAGGGAATGGATACTTTATATTTTTCTTTATGAGAGTAAGATACAGATTTAAAGGATAGATGACGAAACACTTTGTGGATTTACACACTGAAGTTTGTGTATGAAATAATCTTAAAATACTTGCAATGGTAAATATCTTCCAGTTCATAAACATTCTCCTCTAATCAACATTCCTTTATTCCTGTTACATGACATCTTGGGAAATTCTAATCACAACTGCCATATGGAACTAAAATTTCCAAGCGTTTTGTGTTAAAAGGCTACACATGAAAGCTAAATTTAACTTCATTCAGCTGATAGAATTCTAAATGAGGAATAAATTGTTATGAGTATAGTATGATAGTAAAAGGGAAAGATATGTGCAGTATATCTGTGTTTAGAGAAAGCTAACCGAAAAATAACTTGAAGAGTAAAGTGTAATTACAATTCAAATTGATAAATGTGAACATCGGTCTGTTACACATAGGTGAGAGGGTGACTGATTCGTTGTGGAAGTGTGTCTCAGGTGTGTGTGGGTTTTGTCTCCAAGGCAGCTTGATATTCACACAAAGGAAATGAGGAGGTTGATAAAAAGGTCGCTTCACACGAGCGGATTGATGATGCGTGGTTTTGTCCTGATGGATTAGAAATCAATGAAGATCAATGAGACTCCTCACACACTACCTACTCGATAAATTTCCGAGCGGTAGTGATTCACTAGCTGCGTCAATGCTAACCAGCGTTGTTTCAGTGTAAACGGCTAATAGCAACTACGAGATCGCTTGGGGGAAATTCCTCTGGTGTGAAGATATATCTCCTAACGAGCGGAAATATCTCCATGCAGGAAAATCCGCTCGTGTGAAGATATGCCTCCTAACGAGCAGAAATATTTCCATACGGGAAAATCCGCTCGTGTGAAGCAAGCCTAAAGGGAACGAAGGAATTGTAAGTACAATTTAGTGGGGAGGGAGCTAAGGGGTTGAGCAGTGTAAGGATGATGGCAGGGTATACGGTATCAGTTACTGATAACAAAGATATACCACAGACCCTGATGAATAGTTTAAAAAGATCATAAAAGGAAGAATAGTAAGAACTTGAAAAGTTTAATGATTATATGAATGGTAGAAGGATGGATGTCGTTGGAAATAACATTTAGAACTTATGGTAAGAAAAGAAACGAAATTGATAAGATATTAAATGAGGCAAAAAATTCCAAAATTGAAACATACATGGCCTAAACTATAATAACAATAATAATGATAATGATAATAATAATATCAATGAAAACAACGAAACACTCCAGATAATAATAATATCAATGAAAACAACGAAACACTCCATAACATATACAATCTAGAACCAGTAAACGTCAGATACCACAAAAGAGCCACACAAGCCTGGGAAAGATTAAAAAACAATCTACCCAGAACTTGTAACAATGAATGAGGAAGAAAAAGACACAAAACGAGCATTCCTGGTGGAAAAGGATAGCTCCTTTCATTGCTCAGGACGAACCAAACCCAGAGTGCTAAAATAAAACAAAAGGAGATAAAAATAAATAAATTAACAAGCCCCAGAAAAGGAATAATTATGAAAACACAAGTCCCTCGGAGGCTGCAAGAGAATTCACTTCCCGGAAGTCCACAAGGCACGATACTGGCAAAAAAAGAAGAAAGAAAACCAAATAAGAGAAAAACAACAAAGAGCTACGATACCTCGCACTGTACTTCATTTTCACACTTTTTGCCTCTAATCCTTCCAATCCTAATTCCCCCCCTCCCCTCCCCCACCTATCCTATCCCCCTATAATGTGTAGCTGTGTAAGACTGAGAAGAGCTTTGCTTTAGACCAGACTATCTCAGGACAATCTGATCTCTTTTAAAAAATGTTTACTATTTTCTAAATCCATTATCCACTGCCATAAAAGAATTGAATCAGCATTCCTTCCAACACAGTATATCAAATTGTGCTTCGCCAAGCATTTTTTCCTCAGTTTTCAATGTTCATCCAAACTGACTACCTTCATCCACACTATGATTTACACCTTTTTTCAAAAATATATCTTCCTTAACATTTACATGAATCAACCAGTAGCAAACTTTTATCCTCTTAACATTTACAGCTTGATTTCCTTTGCTTCCATTTACTGTCATATATTCAACTTTCTATCATCCCCCTTCATCCTTTGCAGGGGTAATTCAACTTTTTATGTACATCACCAATTTGGAATGCATCTCTTCTTCGTTATTCAATCAATGCTCTATCTACATTCTTCTCCTATCTTTCCGGCAAAGTTGTGTCCTAATTCTCTTCACTCTTTTCCCTCACCGTACCATTTACAATCAAAACTTTCCTTCTTCTGTCGCTCTATCCTTGGACTAGTGAACATTCAAAACAAACGTTGCCCACTTCTGCATAACAATATATATTTATCGGATTTCTCAAAGATGAAGAGAAGTTTTTTACACTTCTCAAATTTTCCCATTCCTTTACAAATACGTTTTTGAGGAGACTACTGCCTAATTTTAATGGTACCCACAAGTCGTTAATATAACTTGTTTGTGGTGCTCAGGTGAGACAACATTAATAGCTTTGATGATTCGTTATATAGAATTTGGGTAATATGGCCAAGCGCTGGGACCAGGGAGGTTATTCAAAGCTTAGGGGCCATGTGCAAATGTCATTCAATTAGAACTTTTGCATAAATGAGTGGTGATTTTTGGATAATAAAAAGTAGTTTTTAATAGGTGAAATAAATAATGTTATTTCGGCTGATCTGAACGGAACAAGATGCCACCAGATAACATGAATGGAAATCATGCATACATGAATAGAGAGAGAGAGAGAGAGAGAGAGAGAGAGAGAGAGAGAGAGAGAGAGAGAGAGAGAGAGAGAGAGAGAGAGAGAGAATTCGGTGGTATTATGATATGAAGGAATTAGATTCCGTTGCCCGTAATCATTCTATTTCTGAGAGGAAATTTGAATTAATATTATTGTTGTTATTATTTTTATCATATTGATGAAAGATTCTTGATTATTACTCCGGGCTCCCTCTGCATATTCTCGGAGATGAGGGGAATTATGAACATAATTAGGCGTAAGACCTGATTTTCCACCGAGTTCACTATTTCTTCAAGTATAAACACATTACGAGAATCCCGCAAGGATAACACATTCTCTTTCATTCTTCTCAATTCAAAAGATAATCCTTTTTCAGTTTCACCTTTGTCCATTTTCATTTTATTTCTCCTTTTTTATCCTTATAACTTTCATTTAATTTGATTCAATTTTAGTTTTTACTTTCTTTCCAGGCAGCCCTTCTTTGTTCTCTATTGATAAGTCGCTCCTTACTCATTTATAATATTCAAATTCATTTTTTCGTCGCAATTTCTTTTTCTTTTCTATTTTCGTGCTTGTTCCCTCATCTTATGAAGAGTTTCTTCCTTTTTTCTCATTTCATCTCACAAGAATCCTTCCCCATTCTTTCATTAATTTCGTTCATTTTTAATCGTTCTTCAGTGAATTGGTGTTTTTTTTTTCTCTCTTCTGTTATTACTAATAAATAATGTCAATAAAATTTTTGGATAATTTTATTTGAATATATTTTGACTATTTCGTAATTATGAGAGTAATTATGAGTGGGAGGTGAATCAGTGGTTGTTTGTGGATGATACTATATTGGTTGCGAATTCAGAGGAGATGCTGGCTCGATTAGTGACAGACCTTGGAAGGGGTGTGTGAGAGGGAAGTTAAGAGTTAATTTGGGTAAGAATAAAGTTATGAGATGTACGAGAAGGCAGGGTGGTGCTAGGTTGAATGCCATGTCGAATTGAGAGTTACTTGACGAATTAGATCAGTTTAAGTACTTGTGGTCTGCTGTTGCTGCAAATGGTGGAGTGGAAGCAGATGTACGTTAGACAGTGAAGGAAAGATGTAAAGTGAAGGGAGTGGTAAAGAATAGAAGGTTAGGCATGAAGGTAAAGAAACTTCTCTATGAGAAAGTGATTGTACCAAAAGTGATGTACGAATCGGAGTTGTAGGGGATGAAATTCACGGAGACAGAAATTGAATGTTTTCGAGATGAAGAGTCTGGGGAGTATGGGCTGGTGTGTCCCGATTAGATAATGTTAAGAACGATCTAGTGTGGATGAGAACCATTATAAGAAATGAATTAGCAACTAGAGTAGATATAAATGTGTTGAGGTGGTTTGGCCATTTAGAGAGAATGGAAGATGGCTGTCTGCTAAAGAAGGTGATGAATACATGAGTTAATAGGAGTAGTACAAGAGGAAGGCCAAGGTTGGGTGGATGGATGGTGTGAAGAAAGTTCTGGCCGATAAGAGGATAGATGTGAGAGAGGTAAAAGAGCGTGCTAGAAATAGTAATGAATGGCGAGCCATTGTGACGCAGTTCCAATAGCCTTTGCTGCTTTCTCCGGTCGCCTTGGTGACCACTGAGGTAGCAGCAGTAGGGGATTCAGTATAAAAAGCTTCATTGTGGTGGATAAGGGGGAAAGGGTTGGGTGTGGCACCCTAGCAGTATCAACTAAACTCCGCTGAATCCCTCGTCAGGTCTGGAGGAACAAAGAGAAGAAAAATTCCCTTAGTTCTTTATATATGATGACAGCTACCACGAGAAAATGGGGGAAGTGCCATGGTAGATAGATAATAATCAATAATCTTTCATTATGTATCCAGGTTTTAATTCTTCATTGGAGATATCTAATGTACTTCTTAAATCATTGGCCATTCGTGTAGTGGGTTAAAATTTCTCAATGGCATGAGTTGAGTTTACACTATTAAGTTTTGTACCTGTATCTTACCAACTAACAACAAAATAAAAAACACTTACTCTTTTAGCATTTTAAACCCCAATCATTAAGACACTAGATTAATGCTTTACCCCCTGAAATCACAAAAATCAACTGACTTACATAAAACTCTCATTGAATTTATGTAGTGAACTACTAGTGTGAGGTTGAGGATGTTCAGATCAACTGGCCATTTTTAGTTTGTATGGTATGGAAATTACCTCTGAAAATGGCTACGCCTCACTCAACTGATAATCTTATGTAGCTTACAGTATATATTTTCAATGAATATCTTGATTTCCAAAATATGGATTAAAGAAAATCTTCCATTCACGAAAAAATGGTTGCTACTATATTCCTTCGAATTCCTTCCACTCTAGGATTCAAACTTTGATTAAAAGGATGAATCATTCCGGACTCTAAAGATAAATATATATTTCAACTCCAGACTGGGGATGGACCTACATATTAAGTAATATCAATTTGTATTCACAGTACATAATATGATGAAATAAGAAGAATGGCAGGCGTAGTAAGAATTTCAGAGGTGATAATACTGTCAAGCCTGAGATTGTGTGGACACATGTTGAGGATGGATGGTGGGGAGGGAGTGGGAAGGGTTTGGGAGAACCTGTCGAAGGGGATCGTGAGGGAGACAGATAATTGGAATGGGACACAAAGTGAAGGATAATATGAGAGAAAAGGTTTGGTGGAAGGCACTAGAGAGGGGGCACCAGGCAACCGATCCATTAATGTAGGGATATCGGTGGGAAAGAAGTAAATAATATGAATATATAAACTGAAATAAATTCGTAGAATTGTGATAGCGTGGTGATATTCTAGTCCCGGGGTTAAAGGGTGTTTCTTCATTACGTACCCCATCTATTGATTGCTACCAGTAGAATCTGAATTTCTATCTACCTATGAAAGTATGTAGTTATAATGGATAATAAAGAAATATTTTTTCCCACGATCCTTTGCACTACATATTTGACAGAATAAGATACGAATTAGATATTTACCCAGTGCACTATAACTGTTAAGCCTGCCTGACACTTGTGCGCATTTTTGCCATGCACTGGGGTTTTTCCCGCACTGTTCACGACCAGTTCACGACACGTTCACGCATAGTTCACGACACGTTCACGCATAGTTCACGACACGTTCACGCATAGTTCACGACACGTTCACGCATAGTTCACGACACGTTCACGCATAGTTCACGACAAGTTCACGCGACGTTCACGCCATGGCACGAATTGGCACGCCTAGTTCACGAGAAGTTCACGACACGTTCACTCATCTTTCCGCATCATTCCGCATCGTTCACGTATCGTTCACGCCAGTTCACGAATTGGCCACTCCATATAAAAACGGGTTTCTCCAACCCGAGGACATTCTTGGATTGGCTTCGGATGAGACAACATGCTTTCTGTCAGAGACACCATTGCATTGAGGAGAAGATACCTATACCTGGCAGCTGCTGTAGCATTTGTTGGAGTGCATCAGAAAAGGCTGGCAAAGGAAAAAGAGAAACAAAAGCCAACCCTACCTCGAAGAAAGATACAAAGGAAAGTATGGGTCAGGGAATGGTTAACCAGAAGACAGTCGTTTGGACACTATGACAGTCTATTGACTGAACTCAATAAGGAAGATCCAAGGGGCTACAAAAATTACCTCAGAATCACACCTGACCTGTTTCAAGAGATGGTTGAGAAGTTAACCCAGCACCTCTTGAAGCAGTCCACCTTCATGAGGGAACCGCTTCAAGTTGGACTCAAGCCTGCTGTCACCCTCCCACTTTTTAGCCACTGGAAATTTCTATCAAAGTCTGCAGTACAGCATCAGGGTTGAAGCAAGTACAATCAGCAAGTTAATACCCGAGGTGTGTAAAGCCATCATCGCGGCCTACAAGGATGAAGTGCTGCGTTGCCCCAAAACTGAAGAGGCCTGGAAGGAAGTTGCTGCCAGATTCAGCTCCAGATGGAATTACCACAACTGTCTGGGGGCTGTGGACGGAGAGCACATTGCCATAAAGAAGCCACCCAATGCTGGTTCTTACTACTACAACTACAAGGGCTTCCACAACATTGTACTGATGGTAGTCGCATATGCTTCCTACAAGTTCCTCTCTGTGGATGTTGGGCAGAGGGTGGTGCGTCGGATGGAGGAACATGGAGCAACTGTTCTCTGCATGATGCTGTAGAAGACAACAGAGCTGGAGTGCCTCAACCGGAACCAATCCCTAATGATGACCACCCAGTGCCCTATAACTTCGTTGGGGATGACGCCTTTGCTCTCCGAACCTGGATGATAAAACCATTCTCCCATCGGTCACAAGTCCTACGAGAACACATATATAGCTACAGGTTGTCTCGTGCCCGACGTGCCGTTGAGAATGCCTTTGGAATTTTAAGTCAAAGGTTCCGTTGCTTCTTGACGACGATGCAGCAGAAGCCCAACAACATCAACCTGATCACCATGTGTGCCTCTGTCCTGCACAACCTCGTCCTCATCAAATACTCAGGTGCTTTGTCAGAAGTGGACTACGAAGATCCAGACACAAATGCTCTGATCCCTGGTGCATGGAGGAATGAGCAAAACCTGCAGGGGCTGATGACTCTACCCGGCCATCATATCCAGAAGGATGCAAAGGATCTGCGAGACTACCTTTCACATTACTACATGTCCCCTGCTGGTGCTGTCCCTTGGCAAGAAAAAATTGTAGTACCCTCATGAGCTTTCTAGTTGTTCCATTTTGTTAATAAAAGAAACTTATCTTTTTCGTTTGTATTTTTTGTTGCCCTTTATTTTTGTTTCAATAAGAAAGCATTTGATTTACATATAAATAGCAGACATAAAATATGTACAAGTATTAAGAAAGCATTTTATTTTAACATTAAAAGCAGCAAACATGAAAAGTTTTTAGGCTGTTGATTTTAAGGTAATAGAGAGAAAAGTGTGTTGAAATAAGAAATCATTTTATTTTTACATTAAAACAGCAAACAGAAAAAATTTATTTTGCTCTACATTTTAAGGTAATAAAAAAGAATAAGTATGTTGATGAAATAAAACATCATTTTATTTTTACATTCAAACAGCAAACTTAAAAATTTCTTGGGGTTATTTTTCAGTTCATTTTTATTTAAAACAAAAGTTTTGGCTCTTGATTGGTAATAGATGAAAATAAGTGTGTGCATGGAATAAGACATCATTTTATTTTTACATTAAAACAGCAAACAGAAAAAAATTGTTTTGTTCTTCATTTTAAGGTAATAAAGAAGAATAAGTATGTTGATGAAATAAAACATCATTTTATTTTTACATTCAAACAGCAAACTTAAAAATATTTGCTTATAGCTTCAATATTATAACATTCGGAAAAACTTATATCATTCATGAAAGTACTAGTGCTAGACGTCTAAGCAACGAAGCCTCACGAAGGGCAAGATCGGTACCCTCGACCCGTGTCGAAATCATCGAGCTAAAAACTGACGGTATAATATAAGCATTCTTAGCGGAGCTAAATAGCTAAATTATAAAGCAAAACAAACCGGGAACGTCGCTCTAGCAAACTAAATGGCCCATAAGAGTGAGCAATAGCATCCAGGATGCCTCCGGTAGGCAACAGCTCTTGTTTACGTTAATATCACTTTGGATTTAATTCAAAACGACAAGAGCTTACATTTATACATAGTAAAGATAATACTCAACTTTCCAGGGGCAGAAGAGGCCGGAGAAGTCATCAAAATGTTGAATTAAATCCAAAATAACGAGAGAACATTTTTGTTTCTTCATTATAAAGTTATAGAAATATTTTGAAATAAGATATTTTGTTTTCACATTAAAACAACAAATATAAAAATCTATTAGGTTTATTTTTCTTTTCTTTTCATAGATTTTTTCGTTTCCTTTTTGTTTCTCTTCATTATAAAGTTATAGAAATAGTTTGAAATAAGATATGATTTTTTTTCACATTGAGACAGCATATATAAAATTTGGGGGGTTTATTTTTCTTCCCTTTTATTATTTTTTTACTTTACTGTTTCTTTCTTTGTATTTTAAGGTAATAGACAAAAAGTTTTTGGAAATATATAAATATTTTGTTTACATTAAAACAACATATATATACAAGTATCACACTTCAATTATGTACAAATATTTATAAGCATTTAAATTTCCTTGTCCTTGACTGGTGGGGTGTCAAGTTCCTTGGACGAGTAGAGGGGTTCGGGTGTCATGTCCTTATCTAGGTTGCTGTTGATGGTCCCCGGGGTCAGGACAGAAAGGTCAATGGACTCTTGAATGACGACAGCGACGTTAATGAAGGTGGTGGTGGAGGAGCCTGGAGAAGGGTGGATGGCGACACTGACGCTGATGGTGAAGTCACCTGGACATGGGTGGATGACAGTGGAGTTGGCATCCCTGGGTACCACTCCGTGGTACGGGGCAAGGAAGAAGGGCCTGAATGCGGCATCCAGTTATGACTGGCTGGACGATGCTGCTGTTGCTGCTCTGGCTGTGCCTGCGAGGGTCCTGGTTGAGGGGACTGCCAAGGTTGCTGCTGCTGAGGGGGCTGCCAAGGTTGCTGCTGCTGAGGGGGCTGCCAAGGTTGCTGCTGCTGAGGGGACTGCCAAGGTTGCTGCTGCTGAGGGGGCTGCCAAGGTTGCTGCTGCTGAAGGGGCTGCCAATGTTGCTGCTGCTGAGGGGGCTGCCAAGGTTGCTGCTGCTGTGGGCCTGCCCAGGTCACTGATGGTTGTTGCTGTGCCTGCTGGAAGACATGACTCTCGTCCCTGTAACGGTGTGCAAGATTGAGGCACTCTATCTGGAATTCGTGCCATCGGTGTACTGGGATAGCACGCATGTAGCCTTCCAGCAGGGCACGCAAAATCGTGCACAATCTTGTGCTGGCCCATGAACGTTGGGGCCGCCGATTCTGCGTTCGACAGAAGCTGAAACATAAAAAGTATTATATATATATATATATATATATATAATATATATATATATATATATATATATAATATATATATATATATATATAACAAACATTGTAACAATTTAGTACAGCATTTTAATGCAACAGATTGCATATGTCAAAAACAATGAATACTCACATTCCTCAATATATTGCTGAAATCCTTCTCCGACACACAGGTGTCGCTGTGCGTGGTGTCAAGTGTTCGGCTGGACCCCTTCCCCTTCCCCTTGTCCTTCCTGGTGCTTGTAGATGCATGTCTTTGAGAACCTGTCGACCTCACATCATCGTCGACATCGCTGACTGTCTCTGCACCTCCTTCGGAGCCACGAAACTGTTCACTGGAGACTGTCTCTCCCCGGACGATGTGCTGTATGAGGAACGACCAAGTGTCCATGAGGAAGTCATCATGGCCACTCCTTTTGGCCTGGCCAGCTCCACTCTTTTTCTCCTTTTTCATATCTTGCCAACCCTCGTCCTCAAGTTCTCGTATCGTTTTTTTGCATTGGGCACCAGTGGCAGGAGGATCCAGCTGCCTTCCTATATCCTCCCACCTGCTGTTCTTCAAAACCTTGTTGATCCACTCCTATGTTTCTTGTCAAACAGCATGGGGTTCTCCTTGACAAGGTCGGCCAACGTAGTCTCTGTCTCTTCTGTCCACTGGTAGTCAGGGATGTCCTTCTTAGACACCCGAACCCGCTTCTTCTTTAGTTCATCATCACAGGATACCTGGCTCTGGCTTGTATCCTGCTGTGTGTCCGGGATGACCATATCGAGACTTGAAAATGATGAATGAGGAGAATCTCGATCTGCGGTCTCCTCTATCACGTCCATTTTCCTCCCCCTTCCCTTTGGCTGTCTACTTTTTGGCATGTCTCTTCGCTGGCAAGCTCTGGAATGGCTAGGAGTGTCCTCGGACCTCAATTTATATACCCCCTAATCCCCTAATCCCACGAGAGCTCCACTGGCGGAGTAGGCGTGCACTAGCGTGAACCATGCGGGACCTCGCATCAACCGGCGGGAACTGGCGTGAACTGAAGTGAACGATGCGGGAACTGGTGTGAACTGGAGTGAACGATGCGGGAACTGGCGTGAACTGGAGTGAACGATGCGCGAACTGGAGTAAACCTGAGTGAACAGTGCGAGACAATGCGGGAGTACAATGCGTGACAATGTCAGTGGGAAGGCTGCTATGCGTGAACTTGTTGTAAACTGACGTGAATGATGCGCGAACTAGCGTGAACGATGCGTGAACAGTGCGTGGAATGCGATGCATGGCACGCATTGGTATGCACTGGCATGCCAGTTCCCGCACTGTTCACTCCAGTTCACTCCAGTTCGCTCATCGTTCACGACTATTTCACGACTATTTTTGGCGTGCCAATGCGTGCCACAAACTTTAAACATTTCATAGTTCTGGGCACGCATGGCACGCATGCCACGCATCATTCCTGCACTGTTCACGACATTTTCACGACTCGTTCACGCGAGTTCGCGCATCAATGCGTGCCAGTGCGTGCCACGAATGCATGCAAGTGTCAGGTACCCTTTAGGTAAGGACAAACTTAATATGGAATTGTAAAACCAAAGCAACAGAAGGAAATTAATCAAACATTACAGTACAATAATTTTCATAGTAGACATGGAATGTTCGTGCATATATGATATTGCATATATATATATATATATATGTATATATGTATATATATATATATATATATATATATATACATACATATATATATATATATATATATAGTATAAGTATGAATGTATGTGTATCTGTGAATTTGATGTCTCTTTCATTAGAAATTGATAGTACAAAAGAAGCTTATTCTTTTTTATCACAACCATCTGAAATATTAGCTTAAATTAATCTTGTATATGACCCTAGTAATATTTTCATTCAAGATTTTACTTAACATTGTCCCAGAAATAAAAGTTTTATTTCAAGGTGAAGATCAAGTATCCTAAGATAATAAAACAAGAATGGAACAAGAATAGCTAAAATCACTTTGCTTGTTTTAACTCTTTGTTCGACTTAAGACAATATGTTAGTTTTACCGTTTCATTCACTGGACGCTACATTTGAAACCAAGTATAAAAGAGTCTTTATTCTACATGGGCTGCAATTGCTGTACGTAAGAACTAACATTTCCTTATAATTAGTAAACAACTACTTGAACCTCAGCTGCTCCTGAAAAAAAAAGTAACATCAACTGCTACTGCTATACACGCGTCATTAAATGATGATATAAATGAAACGAGTTAATCTGTCCGGAAACATTAGCTACCACTTTGGAAATAATTTAATTGGATAAGATAATCTTTCCTTTTCATTTATAATTAGTCAAGGCTTCAAATTACTTTTGAAAAAAGCATATTACAAACCCCCACCCCCCAAAAAAAGAATAAATAAATATATGACAACAACATAAGATAAATAATCAGCACTGGTATAAAACAGGAATAGTAATTTCCAAACTGTTACAAATGAACCTCATTAATAAAAGTTGAGCTACGATCAAAAAAGCATTTTAGACAACAAAGATCTCGTTCAAACTATAACTAAACTTTTGACGGAAGCACAGGTAAAGCACGAGGAAAGAGAGAGAGAGAGAGAGAGAGAGAGAGAGAGAGAGAGAGAGAGGGGGGGGGGGTGACGGCAGGTTTGCTTCATCATATTCAACCTAAGTTCTAATACACTCTTCTTAGTTGCATTCCCTTAAAGGAGATAATTCCTTTGGTAAAGAACTGAAAAGCTGAAATTGTTAGGCTTTGGCGAATATGTGCGTGAGTGGGACCAGGTGTTGGTAAGTTGATGATTAAGTTCAAAAGCATATAATTAAACTATTTTATTTTTATTACTATATAACTAAATTAATCTTTGATTAGTTGCTACATATTCAGCAACAAATGTTACAAAAATGACATGATAGCTACATCATGATATATATATATATATATATATATACACATATAGATATATATATATATATATATATATATTTGACAGACAGACATACACGCACACACACACGCACACACAAACACACACACACACACACACAGACATATATATATATATATATATATAAAACCAAAAGAGTTAAGTCTTACTTTTAATGACGATGGAGAGTAGTATTGTAAGGACAGTGAGACGAACGTCACCAAGATCAACTGATACTTTATTCGAACGTGCACGGGAGTATATTACAAGGCGCGGACGGAAAGGTAGGATGACGCTGGCGCAAAATCAGATTGAAGTGCCCGCCAAAATATATGTGTTTTCTAACACTTACAAATATATGAATTATGGGTTAACAGAAACATGTTATGAAATGATACATATGTCGAAATGTAGCTCTGGTAGAGCGGAATATATATACATGGGAAACCACAGTGTGGCGAAAAGAGAATTCAGATAAATAAGTAGTTTGTCGATTTTATGGACGACGAAGGGATCGGTGTCCTTACAAGTACTCCCCCCACCAAGACATCGGGCGGCGTAGATGGCTGATGATCAATCTTCGTATCTTTTCGGGCTTGGGAGGGTTCCTCTTGTTCTTGAATGGAGGGGCGCGCTGGCGGTCGGTGTAAGGATCTCTTCCTCTTGTCGTCGTTTGATGATTTTTCTTTCGTTGGGCGGCTTGTTTTGAGGCGGAACTCTGGATATGCCAGGTCCGGCAGAGGCGGTGTCGATCCTTCGAGAAACGCTGGTTTCACGCGGTCTATTGAGACCCAGTCCTCTTGGCCATGGACGTCGAGAAGGAAGGCTTTCGTTGTCTTTTTAATTACTCGGTAGGGACCTCGATAAGGTCTAGTCAGTGGTTGACGATGAGTGTCGACACGGAAGAAAACGTACCCGCAGTCATCCAGGCTTTTTGGCTTGAAGTGCTTGGTTCTGTCCTGGTAGGTTTTGAGACACGGCCTGAACTTCCTGGCGATGTCCCTTAGGTGATCCAGCTTCGTGTCGTTGGTTGATGAGGGAAAAAATTCGCCAGGAACTGCGAGCACTTCCCCGTAAACCTTTTCAACGGGCGAAGGTTCGCCGTCTGCGCGAGGGGCGGTGCGAAGGCCGAGGAGTACCCAAGGAAGTCGTGATTTCCAGTCCCCGTCGGTGCAGCTCACCATCAGGGACGCCTTGAAGGCGCGGTGAGTTCTTTCGACCATGCTGTTTGCCGCGGGGCTGTATGCCGTGGTGCTGTGGAGCGTCGTCCCCATCAGGTTCGCCAAAGCGAGCCATATTTCTGAGAGGAAAGCGGGGCCTCTGTCTGTCGTGATGTCGTCAGGAACGCCTGTGCTTCTCGGTCGGTGCGTTGTTCGATTGCGAGATTGGCATAGTCGATTCCCAGGTGGATCGCGTCAATTTCAATCCTTGAAAGGGCGTCCGCGACTGGGTTTTTCTTTCCTGGGACGTAACGTATGGTGCACCCGAATTCGGCGATTGATGCAAGATGACGTTGTTGTCGGGAGGACCATGCGTCCCTCGATTTCGTGAAGGCGTGTACGAGGGGTTGATGGTCCGTCGCGATTGTGAAGGGGGTACCCTCCAAGATGTGCCTGAAGTGGCGGACGGCGAGGTAGATGCCGAGAAGTTCCCTATCGAGGGTGCTGTATCTTGTTTCGGCGGGTTTCAATTTCTTGCTGAAGAATGCCAGCGGTCGAGGAGAACCATCGACCAGTTGCTCTAGCACAGCCCCACAGGCGACGTTGCTGGCGTCGGTCGTTAGTCGCAGGGGCGCGTTGTCGTCGAAATGAGCCAGGGTGGTGGCATTCGCAAGGGCATCCTTCGTCCGAGCGAATGCCTGTTGCTGGGGCAAACCCCACTCGAGTTTTTTTGCTTTTCCTTTTAGGAGGTCGTCGAGGGGTGACAGGGTTTGTGCGATGTTGGGGATGAAGCGCCTGTAGTAATTGACCATTCCCAGGAACTCCTGAAGTTGGCGGATGGTCGCAGGCATTGGGAACTTACTGATGGCGTCGACCTTGGTTGTCATGGGTTTTACCCTGCGCGTTGACCAAGGAAATCCACCCCCCTCCGCACCGAACGTGCATTTGTCGAAGCGTACGACCAGGCCGTTCTCCTGTAGGCGTCTGAGGACGGTGCGGACGTGCCCCCGGTGTTCCTCCTTGGTTTTCGAGAATATTAGGATGTCGTCGACGTAGCAGACGCAGAAAGGTAGGTCACGCAGAATGCTATCCATTAGTCGTTGGAAGGTCGCCCCGGCGTTGCGTAGACCAAAGGTTGAGTATGCGAAGGTGTAGGATCCAAACGGCGTTACAATGGCAGTTTTCGGGATGTCTTCCGGGAATACGGGGACCTGGAAATAAGACTTGAGGAGGTCCATCTTGGTAAAATACTTTGCGCCGTGCAACGCGTTCGTTAGGTCCTGCATGTTGGGCAGCGGGTAATGATCGGGTGTTGTGATGAGGTTGAGGCGCCTGTAGTCGTCGCAAGGTCTCCAGGACACGTCCGGCTTTTTAACCATGTGCAGGGGTGATGCCCAGGGGCTCGATGCTTTCTTACAGATACCCATGCGTTCCATGTCCTCGAAGGCGCGTTTGGCATCCTTCAGTTTCTGGGGCGGGAGGCGGCGGAATTTGGCGTGAGTGGGAGGTCCTGTCATTGTCATGTGGTGGTAGATACCATGCTTGGACGGGGAACCTGGCAAGTACCGGAGCTCGGGCTTGAAAACCTCAGGAAATTCTCGTAGGAGGTCGGCGTAGGGGTGCGTCGTTACAGCGGATACGGACAATGTTGCAGGGCCGTGTTCTAGGGCGCGGGACTGGCAGGTTCCCGTGTCGATGAGACGTCTGTTAGCGACATCGACGAGGAGTCCATGGTGGGCGAGGAAATCCGCACCGAGGAGGGGGCGATTGACGTCAGCGATAGCGAAGGGCCAAGAAATCGAACGGCCCATGATAGATATCTTGAGGGTCTTGATCCCATAGCACCGTATGGGAGATCCGTTGGCGGCGATGAGTGAGGGACCGTTTTTGTCGAGACCACTATCTAGGTCGGACTTTGAAGGAGGGAACGTTGACTGCATTGCGCCGGTGTCCACCATGAGTCTACGGTTGGAAATGATATTGAGGATATAGAAACCATTCTTGTTTTGGTTAACTGCAGCTGCGATGGTGGCAGGTGGATGCTTCTGGCGTCATCTTCTAGGGAAACTGCATGGTGCTCTACATTTCTTGGCGTCACTGCCGAACTGTTGGTGGTAGAAGCACCATGCTGGGTTAGGCCTAGGGTTTGGTCGTGTCGGTTGCGGTGGTTTCTTTCTTGATAGAATGTTGATCTCGTCGTCCTCAAGGGCCATTGCCGAGGAGTCTATGGAAGAGCAGCTGCTGAAGGAGGAGAACGGAGGCGGCTTTGACGATGATGCTCCGAGGCGAGATGCTATGGAGGCCTCGTGGAGCTTCTGAGCCTTCGACAGGAGTTCGTTCATCGGGAGCGTGTCGGCGTCTGTCAATTGGGCCCATACGTCCTGTGGTAGGCGTCAAAGAAAGATTTCGCGAGATAAGCTAATCTCACGTCGTCGGCCGTTGCTGTCTGTTTCGGAGAGCATAAGCAGGCCGGTTAGCTCGTCCCACGCCTTGACAGGAGAGGTGTCACCCATGGGCTTGCCGGCGAGGTCCAGTACTTTCTGTGCCCTTGCTGAGACGGAGAGGGAGTAGATACCGATGAGCCATGGGGAAATCTTGTCGAATACCTCTTCAGGTATGGAGGTGAGAACGATGTCGGCCTTGGCGCAGGAGTCGCTGAGTCTAGCGACGCGGAAGAGTACGTCCGCTCTCAGGAACCAGGAAGCGGTGTTGTGTTGAGAAAAGGGCGGCAGTTTGACTTTGGGCGTGGAGGCGAGGCCGTTGGGTGCGATGGGCGTGTTGCTTCCTGCATCGTGGCTGGACGACGAGTCGGTGAAGAGGTGAGAAGTTGATATGTCAGTTAAGCTCATCCTACTGCCTTACAATCACCGAAGTGTGGGAGAACCAAAGGCAGGCTCGTGCCTAAGGTAACGGAGTATGGAGAAGGTAGCACGGCCGTAATAAGTCCGTTAATGGCAAAGCCAAAACCGCTGATGCTACTTTCAACTTCGGGGTCACCAGTTGTAAGGACAGTGAGACGAGCGTCACCAAGATCAACTGATACTTTATTCGAACGTGCATGGGAGTATATTACAAGGTGCAGATGGAAAGGTAGGATGACGCTGGCGCCAAATCAGATTGAAGTGCCCGCCAAAATATATGTGTTTTCTAACACTTACAAATATATGAATTATGGGTTAACAGAAACATGTTATGAAATGATACATATGTCGAAATGTAGCTCTGGTAGAGCGGAATATATATACATGGGAAACCACAGTGTGGCGAAAAACGAATTCGAATAAATAAGTAGTTTGTCGATTTTCTGGACGACGAATGGATCGGTGTCCTTACAGTATGAAAATATTCCCAAACGTGGCTACGAAAGTCATGTTGCAGACCCCAGAAATTTCGACTATTATTTCCTACTCGCTGCGAGTAACACAGTCATTCCGGCACGTTTAAAGATATCATCACATCAATTTAATACTGTCTAGAATTCCAAGGATCTTATCGGATGTCTTCTATGTTGAATTGTTTTCAAAATATCAATATTTAATCTTTCGTACACGTAAGAGCTAATGTTTGTTCTTCAGAAAGTTTGTTCAAAGATGATTTTGTCTTCCTTACGAAATTATCAGCTGGAAAGGTTCAAATATTAACCTTATATCCAATGAACAAGATATGTGTTACTGTTTTCTTTATGATAAACTAACTCACTACCAACTGGAAGAGATTTGTAATAAACAATCTGGTATTTATAGAAACAATATAATTATGTATATATATATATATATATATATATATATATATATATATATATATATATATATATATATATATATATATATATATATATATATATATGTATGTATACTACCATTTTTCATAGGAATTTGGGTATGGGCCAACACGCAAATGCGCTCAAGTCACTCTTAAAATTCGACAGATATCCAAATAGAACAATAACACTCTCGCCGCTCTGCGAATGTATTAAAACCTTTATTCTTAAACCCTCATGGCGAGGGTATAAAGGAGAGAAAAATGTCTACCTGGTTGTTTTTTCAGTAATAGAAAGCTGACCGTTTTGACATTCTAGTGACTGTGTCAGTGAGAGAGGATAATGCTTGCTGGATCTTAAGGCCAGTGTGAGGCAGGAAAGAGCACTGTGTTAATGAAACTGAATACTGTCCGGGAAAAATATTGCAACCAACGAATTATAAGGATAGCTTAAAATGGTGGAATTTAAAGCAAACGGAGAAGAAATAGAATAGATGGTAAGAGGTTTATTGCTTGTGGGTGAGTGAGGAGGGAGAGAGTCTTAAAGAAATATGTTATGAAAGAGAAAAGTAGTTTCCATAGACGAATGCTCATGTATATACACAAAGGTTCGGGAGATGGTTAGTATTATTTGTTAAGATGGAGCGAATACAGGAGTGTTTGGAGATGAATATTTGCCCCACCTAGATACAGTAAAGTTAAAAATGAAAAGTAATACTACTCTAGTTTACTAGATCGTTTGAGGGGCCTATAAATGTGGCAATAATTGTAATTAAGGAACTAAAGATAGTAACATATAAGAAGATAATGGATAAAAAAAGGACTAGCATCTTTACTTGAGATACATTTGTATGTTGTTATTTCTCTCTGTATTTACTTCCCTGTAAAACTACTTTCTTATCCTCCTAATGTTCTCGTACACCTTCCACCTAATATCAACGATACAGATACGGAGAGGTCTGGAGATGAAAGAATAAAAACCGTGCATACTGGCACAATTCCCTGATAAGACAAGGAGCTAGCTATCTTGTAGAACTGACCACTGTCCATAGAAAAGACAGCAAAACCCATTTACTGGACTGTCGGGTTACTATGGTGCTACCCAATGGGGAGAGGAGCTTTCCTGTTCATCTCAATGGAGCACTTAGCTGTAGAAAAGACATGAAACCCCTTTCACTGTATTATATTTTATCGCGATAATGGATAAGAGTGGGATTTCTGACTAAATTGATCGCTTCAAATTTAGGTGACTTTAGGAGGAAAATAGAAGATCAATCACCAAGAATAAGAAGATGAATTGGGAAAATGCGGATACAATAAAAAGCACACTAAAATATTAGGGGCAGCTATACACAATTGAACTATGAGGTCTCCATAAGATCAGTTTCGAGTAAATTATACAAGATTGAGTGAAAAAAAAAGTCTTATATGCTGACAAGTGAATGCAAGGGAAATATTCATGTCAGCTATATCAACCAAATCATAAACAAGTGTTTGAATTGGGAGAATTGATAAGGAGAGAAAATAAAATGGGTGAGAAGATGCAATTATTTATAAAGTATCTCTTCTTGTAGTGGGATAAAGTACAATTCTTCAGTAGGAAACAAAACACAATATGAAGTTAGATACTGAACTAGAAAATAAGATTACAAAAGGATAATTTTTTCATGGGGAACAGAACTATATAATATCAAATGCCTAAGAGATGTCATGATAATTCTTAAACCAACTCCCAGAATCCCGACTCGAAAATGGTAAACAGACCGAAGGGAATCTCATGTGCTTATAGAAATTTGAGTCCACGTCATTCCTGCAACTTGACTATTATTAACTACGTTTACATGTTCTGGCTTAGTTTCAGTTTTTGCAAAAACTTGTGTAAACAAGGGATCTAGATCAGTACACTTAGACATGGGTTTCTTTATCTGTTTATATACATCTAATTCTGTACTTTCGCGTGTTAACTTTTTATCAGAACCCCGCAGTAAAGCTTCTGGCAACATAAGCGTCATGCAAGTTAAATACATTAATCGTAAGAAATCCTTTACGACGATGTTATCTCCAGTAGCCCAAGTGGAATTACCTAAAATGTCCTGATATCCGTTAAGCCTATCGGCAATGAGAGCTGCTCTCTCTATAACATTAAGCTGAGTCATAGTGGCTTGATTAAGTGTATTTCTTAATGTTAAAACTACATCTAAGGCTTCCTCACCGCCATAGATCACACGTAGCCTAACTTTGAAATCATCCCATGTAACTGCCTCTTGAAAAGAAACTCCCCTCAGATACACACTTGCATCCTCTTTAGAAAAGTCTATAAAACTTTTAGCTTCTTGCAATTGTACAAATTGGTCTATGATATGTAAAGCATTTAAGTGAGCGTCAACGGAAGAAATCCAAGACTCGACATTCTGAGGTAAGAAGCCATTGACCCGACATTGAAAAGGAAGGATAGCTGAACGAGCACTTACTAGGGTAACTACGGGAGCAGGGATAGGGTTACTCGGTCCGAGGGTGGGGTTACTTGGTCCGGGATTTTCAGGAGGTGTCCTTTTTACTTTACTTTTTTTTTTATCTCTACGATTCCTTGCAATCCTATCAATATCTCTATATGAATACAGAAGTCCACTGCATAAACACATAAGCGCTATACAATAAAGATATGTTGCAGATTATAACACAATCCCCAAAAACAATGATACTAAGATAAAGATATTTCCTGAGATCTCCTGAAAGAAAACGGAATTAGCACAGAGAGAAAAAAAAATCTAGACGAGAATTAAAAGTTAAATACCGTTTCTTTTAATGAAGGAAAAAATGAAGATTTGCATACAACTCACCCCAGCAATAATGGACGATCGACTCGTGAAAACAATACTTCACTGCCTAAAACTGAATGAATAAAGAAATGTACTTAGCTTTTCAGTATATATGGGCGAAGGGCAATGACATCATTTCCTCTCTCTCTCTCTGGTTTGCGAGAGTTTAGCTGTTTGGGTGAATGTTTTCGTTTTGATATCCCGTCGTATTGTTGAATGTGTTGTTTCCTGGATATGATTCTTGAATGTTTAATAAACGTTGATAAAGTTGAATGCCATTCCTTCGTCTTCTTAAGATGTTGATTGAAGATCCAGTTCCTTAGTTTGTATAATATTTATAGTTGATGTTCGATTAGTTCATTTCTTCGGTAGACGAAGATACTTCGTTGAAATTGTAGATTCATTACTGTTGTAACTGCTAAGTATTTCAGTTTAAATTACTGGTTCTTAAAGATGATATCCCTGGTTCGTAAAGTTGAATTGCTGCCACCAATTGTTGGTGTGGTACTGTTATAAACACATATTAGAGTTTTATCTCATGTCTCTTCAATGTGATATATATAGTTTATAGACTTGTAGTTTACTTCTTCTGAATAAGTCTATGTAAGTTAACTTTTAAACAGTTTATTAGTAGCTCCATCACAGGAGTATAGATGGTTTGGTCGGATGACCATTCCGTATGACAATTTAGAAAGAACTGACAAAAATGTCAAGTTTGGTGATAACGTCTCTTTAGTTATCTCAGCATTTTACATAAATATGATAGCATAACATTACTTCAGGAAGCCCCCTGGTTCCGTTGAGACACTCAACAGTTTCTCATGGGATGCTTGTATTGTGTTTACTCTTCATACAAAATGTTACATTGCAAAGGTTTAGCTTGGTCTTGACTTTCATATCCTTTTATGACTTAGAGTCCCCACACTCCTACTTCTCCATTGATCCCTTTGGTCATGGATTTTATTATGTACTATTACACATACACTTCTCCCTTCCATCTTTTCCACTGTAGCGGGACCAAACCATTGTTTTCCGCCTTTGTGCTGGTAAAATACTTTCTCCCCAGGTGTATATAGATAATCATTAAAAGACGCTTTTCTTGAGTTTAAGGCAATTTTCAACCTTTCACCATACTCAATTTCTCTATACTTCTTATTCACTCCTTTTTGATTTTCAATATATCTTCTGACTGCTTCTGACTCCGAGATTAAAGATTCGGTGGCTACATTTCCACTTGCTATACCAGGAAATACTACAACTCTTCCAGTGAGTAACTGTAATGGGGCATATCCTTTCACTGTTATGTTGGTATTATGACCCCAGGCAGTTTTTGAAACTGCTTCATCTAATGTAATTCTATTATTCTCTTCCATCACTTTCTTCACAGTTAGATCAGCGCTGTAATGATTTCGTTCGTTCAAACCATTACTCCAAGGGGAATATGTTAGGCCAAATCTGATCGTAATTCCCATTGCAGAAGCCAAACTTTCCATTTCCTTATTTTGAAATTCTGATCCAATGTCTGCCCAAAATCCCTCAGTAGGATATCTGCATTTCTCGCACCAGTTCTGGGTGATGGCATGCAAAACAGTGACAGCTTCTTTGTTTTTTAGCACAACTCCACTTATTAATTTTGTGAAGGCATCTACCATCCACAGAATATTATCCTCCTTCACTCGCTTTAGGTCAACTGTGACCTTTTGATTAAATTCTGTCACTGTTGGGATGGCAACTTTAGGTATACCTAATGATTTTTTATAATTTTGGCAGGGTATACATTCATTAACAACTTTCTTGATAATGTTTTTGGTTCAGTTGGTTACTACTGCCAATGTGAACAAATGGCGGAGTTGAGTCTCTCCCTCATGGCTAAATACCAGATTTACCATTTTTACTCTTTTATACTCTTATATCTCTTTATTGCTTTCCAATTTCTTGACAAACATTGCAATCTCTTCTTCGCTACATACTTTATTAGTTTCCAAGACAACGGGAAGATGGTTACCTTTAGTGTTTATCAAATCTATTTCTAGGTTTGGAACCAAGCTTTTCATAACTAGCTTTTCCTTTCATTTCTCGTAATCCTGAGAGGCACTCCATTTATGGAGTTGTTCTTTAGAACACAAAAGAGGGATATTAGCTTCAATAGCATAAATTTGCACTCGTAGTGTACTGAACTCTGTTCCATTTTTCTTTCCTTTAATTATCAGTGGAACTTCAAACATTTTGTGGCATTCATAAACTTTACTTGGTCCAAATTTTAACTTTTTCTTTTCTATTCTTTTAACATTAACTTTCCCTTTTCCAAATTGATTTTCCTTCAAATATTATTGTATCCATTTAATTCCTGTTACATTTTTGGGTGCACCTTTGTCAATAATCATCTCAGTTTCATTGATTTCATCCGTGAAGTAAATTTCAGGCATTTCTACGTCTCCTCTCTCATCTTCAACACGCACAAATCTGATGTTACTTAATCTATTCAGACAGCATTCATTTCTACACCTTTCTCTCTCGATTCTGATCTGAGCCTCCTGCCACCCTCCATCGGACGATCTTGCCGATTCCTTTCAAGCTCTTCACGATCTTCACTTCTCCTTTCCGAAGGTTCTCTTCGCTTAAAGGAGTCTATTCTGTTTTGGCTCTTATCTCATGATGGAGAGTAATATATTCTACTCTGATATCTGCTTCCAAACTCTCTCATGTTTTGGCTTCTGTCTCTGGAACGGGAGTATGGTTTCCTATTACTTTGCTCAATTGATCTAGATGTAGATCTTTGTCTGTTAGTATAAAATACTTCCAATTCCTTTTCGGGTCTTTGGTTTTCTATCTTTAGTTCCTTGAACTCCTTTTTACATATTTCTATTGTCACTTTATCTTCTACATGTTTAAGTTGTTTCATAATTGAAAGCTTTTCTGTAGTTTCTAATTTAGACTTATCTAAAAACAAAACTGTAGTCCATAACTTCCATTGTGATCCCTAGTTTGCTCTATCCATTTTCACTAAAAGATTCTCAAATCTATTCAGATACTCTTCACCTGTTTCTTTATCTTTTTGTTAAAATTTTTGTATTTCAGAAACCAATTCAGACATTTTTTCCAAGATTGTTTTTTTTTTTTTTTTTTAATTTACCTTTTAGCAAGTTTATCACGTCTCCAATGATAGTTACTGTACACTGTTAGTGTTCACTTTTTCTATAACTTCTCTTGACACAAATTCTGATAATCCTCCAATCTCTTTGTTTGTTTTTAAACTATCCACCAATTCGAAAAATTTTTGAATTGGAGGAATGGTTGTCTGTGAATCCCATAGCCTTAGTTGATGGCAATAACTTTTAGAATCCTGGCCATTAGTCCAGATTGGAGCTTTCTGATTTTTAACTAAATTAACATGGTTATTTCCACTTCCAACTTGGTTTTTCTCTAACAATTTTTCAATGATTTACCGAAATCCCACTTTTAGTGAAAGATTTTCGGATGCGAAATGTTGGTTGCTCTGTTTTTAGATAGTTTATTGCACTGTCCACAAATTCTAGCATCATACCTTTGATCTAACTGGTTTGCAGCCTCAAAAAGTTAATTTGTTTCTAGCCACCGTTTTACCTGTTCCACTTCAC
The DNA here is from genome assembly GCF_036898095.1 of Palaemon carinicauda. Classification (NCBI taxonomy): domain Eukaryota; kingdom Metazoa; phylum Arthropoda; class Malacostraca; order Decapoda; family Palaemonidae; genus Palaemon; species Palaemon carinicauda. The sequence continues at coordinate 71,209,657 of NC_090736.1, forward strand.
CTAAATTAAACTCATTATTTTCACACTTGCTCTCATCTCCATTTTCTGTATGTCCCAATACCGGTCCTTTACACTTGTCAAACTTTTTAGATAAAATTTCCAGCATTGTCTATGGTTCCAAAGTTAGCCAGTTGGGTCAATTGGTTCATAAGCTCACTTTCATTCTCAATGTATCCTGGTAAGGAAACTGCAGAGTATTCTGAAGACGCCATCTTTGCTCGCGAGGGAAAAAAATATATATCAACAATTTCTGATTATGACAGTGTCACTTTATTGAAGATAGTAACATCAAGGTTCAAGGTTTCTTCCAGAAGATCCCCAAGCACTTACAAACACTCAAAAACAGCAAAACGATTAAGCTGCGGTGAAGACTCGTAATTACCATTCTTCGGCTCACACAACTTCAGGCTCAAGTCGTCTGCCTCACCATGTATCAACAGTTCAGCATCATCACAACAAATCTGTTTTCTTCATCTATCCATGATATCTGCTCCCCGAAGCACTCTGGTCGACAGAACCAATACATCCTTTCCAGTTCATAAGCCGAAATCCATTGGTTTTCCTTCTGACAGAGGGTTTCACATTTGCGGTCACTTTCGCACAGAACTTCCGGATTAAGCCTCACCCCGATGCTTGGGAACTTTTAGCTGCTCATCATTTTCTTTTATCTTTCGTAGTAAAATTTAATCGCCAAGACAATCGCCACAGTCCCTCAAACCACGCTCTGCTACCATATAATACCCAGGGAGGTGAGGGAGACGTCAGTTCTTCACACAGGAACTTTATTAATTCAAACATACACGGGAGCAATACCAAAGCTCGAGTCTCAGAGACACCAAGGTTACGAGGGAACAAGCGATAAGAATTGTTATCTCAAGACAATAAGGTTACGAGGGAACAAGGAATATGGATTGTTATCTGTTAGTAATGTCCATAATTCGTGTATGTAGATGTCTTGCATATCGAGATAAATGAACTCAATATTCATGAGTATTCCTCAAAAACCAATGTGTCATCATGTTTTGCAATAGCTGCATTTTGATAACGAAGGCAGTAGTTAGTTGCCGATGAGCACTCGAGTTGACAAGTCCCTCAACTGAGAGGGTAGATTGTGTAATGTGTACTTACGAAAAAATCTTTTATAATAAATGAAGAAAACCCAGAGGCCGACGTCTCATTATCCGTCTGCACGGGTCATATATATTGTAAACAAATAAAATTCGGAATCGGAAAAGGCATGTTCAGGCAATTTTCAACGGAAACTAGAAAGTTCTTGCTTAAGTTGTGGCTTTTCAGATTCTATGAAAATGATTCAGCTATTCTCACTTCATTTTCATAAGAGTTTCTGTATATTATTGATAAGTTATCCAAAGAGAACGAACACTTGCAATCCATGTCGCAGTAATCTCATAGGGTTGACTGTAAGGGTTTGGACAAGGCTCCGCCAGTTCGGCTGCTCATTCCCTTGTGATCTTGGTAGCGAGAAAAAAATGCAATATTTTTTCGTGGAGCCAACAATATAAAAAGCCACAACTTAACAAAGTAATTTCTAGTTTCCCGTTGAAAATTACCTGAATATGGCTTTTTCCATTCTAGATTTTATTTGTTTACAATATTTAAGTACAACTTGATCTATATTGTTTTACTTTCTTTTACCCAG
>NC_090736.1:71216316-71218816 GCF_036898095.1 Palaemon carinicauda
GGATATCCTTGCTCTGCAGCAAGAATTATTATTCTACATATTGTTTACTGCCCTTGGTTCAGTAAAAGCCAAGGGGACCTCTCTGTCCCAAGGTAAACATTTTGATTCTTATATTTGTGTGCCGGGCCCACGACCTGTAATCCTGGGCTGTGTTCATTATTGGAGCATTGTAAAGACTTTCAACACCATTGTCTTGGATCCTTGCTTCCTTCCACTCCTCTTTGAGGAGACCCCTAGAAGCGTTTGAGGAATTTGTTAGGGATATTTAGTTTGTATTTGTTAGGTATTTCTTACTTTCCGCTGGCCTTCTCCTTTCTGGACCCTCTCTCCTTTTAGTACGTATGAGTTGATGGCCTGTCTTTAATTGTGTAATTGTTTTCTTTTACAGGGAGTGTATGAATGAGTGTGCATCATTTATTATTGTATTATTTTGGTTCAGGAGCTATTTCTGTCTAAATAATGTGTATTAAAATTAAGGAGATTTTTGTGGTATTTTCTTTGTCCCCTTGAGTTGACTTTGCACTCGTATGAATGTTTGGATACTTAGTATAGTAGGATGATGAATACAATTTGATAATAGTGTAGTGTATTGTGTGGTGGTCAAAGCCAGCCATCACAAGTGGTGACCTTGCCAGGATCTTTCGTTCCTGAGTATTCTCTGGTGATTATGCAAAGTTAATTCTTGGGGTAATTTTTTCAGTCAGTGTATTTTCACCTCCTCGGTGTTGTTTTATGTAAATTTAGTTTTTTGTGTGAATAATTGGTCATCATGGTTGTTAACGAATTAGAACTCCTTAGAGGAGAGGGGTGACAAGAGAGGTAGGCAGAGTTAAATAGAGAAGAGTTGGAAATTGTAGCACAGCATTTTGAATTGGAATATGAAGTGTCCATAAGAAAGGGTGTATTGTTACCTCAAATTTATGATTATGTTAAAACTGTAAAGACAGGTGGGGAACAAGAGGTGAAACCTGATAAAGGAGCAGTGTCTGTAGAAATTTTGGATAGGCAACAACCTCGCCCCTCCAAGACAACGAAACCGGCAGTGGCAGCAAAGACAACGGTGTCGAAGCCCTTTCTTGTCAAAGACAGGAAATGCAAGAAGTCCTCCAGGGGAGGGAAAAATCCTAGAGGGAGTCGCCAAGGCCACAAACGCTAGGGGGTATGCCTACAAAGTTGTGCGATCAGGTGGCAGCATCTCAGGGCCGATGCCTGGACGATTTCTGTAATCAGTCAAGGATATTGCGTCCCGTTCACAACATCTCTACCTCCCCTGACAACGGATCCAGTGTCGTTGAGCACCCTTGCCATGGGATCGGCAAGGGGGCAAGCCCTTCGGGCAGAAGTCGAGACTATGTTGAAGAAGGGCGCTCTCCAGGAGGTCGTCAACAGGTCCCCAGGCTTCTTCAGTCGACTCTTTCTTGTAAGGAAGGCGTCTGGAGGCTGGAGGTCAGTCATCGACCTCTCAGCCCTGAACAGGTCTGTCAAGCAGACCCCGTTCAGCATGGAGATGGCAGACACGGTCAGACTCGCAGTGAGACCCCAAGACTTCATGTGTACACTGGACCTGAAGGATGCGTACTTCCAGATCCCAGTCCATCCGTCTTCAAGGAAGTACTTAAGATTCAGCCTAGACAACAAGATCTACCAGTTCAAGGTGCTGTGTTTTGGTCTCTCCACAGCACCCCAGGTTTTCACCAAAGTGTTCACCCTGATATCATTGTGGGCACACAGGATTGGCATCTGTCTCCTCCGTTATCTGGACGACTGACTGATCCTAGCAGACTCGGAGTCGACCCTTCTTCGACACCGAGACAAACTTCTCGGACTTTGCCAAGATCTGGGGATCATGGTAAATCTCGAGAAGTCCTCTCTGCTTCCTACTCAGAGACTGGTATATCTAGGCATGATCTTAGACACCAATCTCCACAAAGCCTTCCCATCAAATGACAGGATAGCAAGGCTGAGGAGGGTCCAAGTCCTTACCTCAGATGAGACGAACTCCCAGCCCAATCGTGGTTACATCTCCTAGGTCACCTCTCATCCTTGGCCCGTCTAATTCCCAATCGTCGCCTCAGAATGAGATCTCTGCAATGGCTACTCAAGTCTCGGTGGAATCAAGGACACGATTCCCCGGACGTCATGGTCCCTATGGGTCCTGCGGAACGGACATACCTTCAGTGGTGGGTGACAGACGAGAACCTATGAAAGGGAGTGGATCTTCTCGTCCTCCCCCCGGATTTGATGCTGTTCTCGGACGCATCAAAGAAAGGGTGGGGGCCCCACGTTCTGAACCAAAGGACCTCAGGCCTGTGGTCAGAATCAGAAAAGTGCCTCCATATAAACCTGCTAGAAATGAAGGCCGTATTCCTGGTCCTTCAACAGTTCCAACAATATCTGGCGGGTCACTTTGCTGGTGATGAGCGACAACACCACAGTAGTGGCTTACATCAACAAGCAGGGAGGCACCTTTTCGGAGCAGCTATCCCATCTTGCAGTAGAG
>NC_090736.1:71223816-71228816 GCF_036898095.1 Palaemon carinicauda
TAAAATAACGTATATAGGTTAGTCCAGATTTTTTTTTTCCTAGAGGATTTATGAGTTTTGGCCTGAAGACCCGACACTGGGGTTAGGGAGACCATCCGGTGTATATGTGCAATGAAGTGGGAGGACCTGCAGTTGGTCATTGGAGTAAAATGCAAGAGGTTGGACAGCAAAATGAATGAAAGTAAACAGAAGAAACGAACGTATAGGAGAAGGCTAAAAAATGAGTACAGCTACGAAGCAGAAGACCTTTCATTAATGCCCACAGTGAACCCATCTCTGGGGGGAAGATTTTGTTTAAACTGAATGCAATTGAAGACAAAAAATGTATGGACAGACGTATAAGTCCGACAGCGGGTCCCCGAAAAGGAAAATGAATGTTTCAAAGAATGGGAATCTTTAAAACATGTGAACCTTGATTTGGAAAGAGAAAAGGGAGCTATGCTGGGTCACGAACTGTAAAAAAACGCTTGAGGAAGAGATTGCAACTGTAAAAAAAGTTTTGAGGAAGAGATTACAACTGTAAAAAAAGGTTTGAGGAAGAGATTAAAAATGTAAAAAAAAACTTTGAGGAAGAGTGTGCAACTGTAAAAAAAAGGTTTGAGGAAAAGATTAAAACTGTAAAAAAAGGTATAAGGAAGAGATTACAACTGTAAAAAAAGGTTTGAGTAAGAAATTGCAACTGTAAAAAAGTTTTGAGGAAGAGATTACAACTGTATAAAAAGGTTTGAGGAAGAGATTGCAACTGCAAAACAATGTTTGAGGAAGAGATTATAACTGTAAAAATGGTTTGAGGAAGAGATTGCAACTGTAAAAAAAGGTTTGAAGAAGAGATTGCAACTGTAAAAAAAGGTTTTAGGAAGAGATTGCAACTGTAAAAAAAGGTTTGAGGAAGAGATTGCAACTGTAAAAAAAAAGGTCTGAGGAAGAGATTGCAACTGTAAAAAAAGGTTTGAGGAAGAGATTGCAAATGTAAAAAAAAGGTTTGAAGAAGAGATTGCATCTGTAAAAAAAGGTTTGAGGAAGAGATTGCAACTGTAAAAAAGTTTTGAGGAAGAGATTATAACTGTAAAAAAAGGTTTGAGGAAGAGATTGCAACTGTAAAAAAAAAAAGTTTGAAAAAGAGATTACAACTGTATAAAAAGGTTTGAGGAAGAGATTGCAACTGTAAAACAATGTTTGAGGAAGAGATTACAACTGTAAAAATGGTTTGAGGAAGAGATTGTAACTAAAAAAAAGCTTGAGGAAGAGATTGCATGATACGTACGGTTGGAGATACTGGATTGAATAAGATTGAAAAGAGGTTCTGAAAGACTTGATTGATATAAAAATGGAGAGACAAAGGAAGACTTTATGAAAGTATATATAGAATAAGAAAAATAGATTTTGTGTTAATACAGAGCATGTGCGGATTAGTTATCAATGTAATGGTAAGCGAAAGAAAATGGAAAATGGGAGGTGGTTTTCAGTTCGATATTTCGAAAGTCGCAAACAGTTTTAAACTGAATAAAAAGAGTTCAGTAATTGGGTATGAATGGATGGTTTAAGGCTTGATAAGGAAATAAGGTTTGGTGAAGCAGAAACGAGCGTTTATTTTAGTTGTAATTGCAGGAAAGAGACGAATACCAAGTAGACATAAAATATAGACATTGCTGTATATCTAAAGGAATTTGAACAAAAACTCTCCGTCTAAATAAATTTCATATTGAAAAAAAATTAAATATTGAAAGAAAGGTTGATAAGAAATGTTTGCAGAGACAAATTGAGCAATGTCTGTCGTGAACACTATAATGCGTCAATGAAGCAAGGATTTTGAAGAGTTGTTGTATATCAGGCAGGAAAAAGAGTAAAATGGTTTTATCTATTTCAAAATATAAGCAGAAAATATAGTTGAAAATATGATAGTAATTGTTATAGTGTGTAACTGATTGGTACTGGGGCTGTGTAAGATTATGTCGGATAAAAGGCGTTTAAGCGAATGGCTGAAGGGATTAATGATATCTTTGTTCCAGAGGAAAAGGGGAGTGGAATAATTGTACATTTGTTTGAAGTAATCGGTGATACACTTGATTGTATGAATGATAGGGGTGTGACATTTCATAGTAAACAAGGGAATGGATACTTCATATTTTTCTTTATGAGAGTAAGATACAGAGTTAAAGGATAGATGACGAAAACACTTCGTGGGTTTACACACTAAAGTTTGTATATGAAATAATCATAAAATACTTGCAATGGTCAATATCTTCCAGTTCATAAACATTTTCTTCTTACCAACATTCCTTTATTCCTGTTATATGGCTTCTTAGTAAAATCTGATCGCTACCTGCCTTATGGAACTAAAATATCAAAGGTTTTTAGTTAAAAGGGTACGCATGAAAGCTAAATTTAACTTTATTCTGCTGATAGAATTCTAAATCAGGAATAAATTATTATGAGTATAGTATGATAGTAAAAGGGAAAGCTATGTGCAGTACATATGTGTTTAGAGAAAGCTAACCGAAAAATAACTGGAGGAGCAATGTGTAATTACAATTCAAAAGGATAAATGTAAACATCGGTTTGTTACACATGGATGAGAGGGTGATTGATTCGTTGTGAGAGTGAGTCTCAGGCATGTGTGGGTTTTGCCTTCAAGGCAGCTTGATATTTGCACAAAGGGAATGAAAAGGTTGATTAAAGGTCGCTTCACACGAGCGGATGGATGATGCGCGGTTTTGTCCACGCGGATTTGAAATCAATGAAGATCAATGATACTCTTCCCAAGCTGCCTACTCGGCAGTGATCTACTACCTACGTGCAATACTGACCAGCGTGGTTTCAGTGGAAACGGCTAATAGAAGCTACGATATCGCTTGGGGGAAAATCCTTTCCTGTGAAGACATGCCTCCTACCGAGCGGAAATACCTCCGTATGGGAGAATCCGCTTGTGTGATGACATGCCTCCTAACGAGCGGAAATATCTCCATACGGAAAAAATCCGCTAGTGTGAAGCGAGCCTATAGGGAGGGAAAGTACTTTTAATACAATTTTGTGAGGCGTAAGCGAAAGGGTTGAGAAGAGAAAGGATGATGGCAGGGTATACAGTATCAGTTGTTGATAACAAACACATACTACAGACCCTAATGAAAAGTTTAAAAAGAACGTGAAAGAAAAAAATGGTACGAACTTAAAAAGTTTAATGATTATATGAATGGTAGAAAGATGGATATGGTTGGAAATAAAATAAAGAACTCATGGTAAGAAAAGAAACGAAATTGAAAAGATATTAAGTTAGGCAAAGACTGCGACAAGAACTTTGCTTTAGACCAGACTATCTCAGGATAATCTGATCTCTTTCAATATTCCTTACTATTTTCAAAATCCATCATCTACTGCCACAAAAGAACTAACTCAGCATTCCATCCAACACAGTATATCAAATTGTGCTTCGCCACGCACTTTTTATTCAGTTTTCAATGTTCATCCAACCTGACTACCTTCATTCACTCTATGATTTACACCTTTTCTCATAAATATATCTTTCTCAACGTTTACACTCAAACGAACCCATGAATCAACCAACCAGTACCATATTTCTATCATCCTTATAATATTTACAGCTTGATTTCCTTTAATTCCATTTACTGTCATATCTTCAAATTTCTATCATCCCCCTTCATTCTTTGCAAGGGTAATTCAACTTTTTTGTACATTACCAAATGGAATACATCTTTTCTGGCTGTTATACAATCAATGCTCTATCTACATCCTCATATCTTTTCCGCAAAGTTGTGTCCTAATCCTCTCCATCTTTTCTCTCCCCATGCCCTTTACAATCAAAATTTTCCATCTTCTGTCGCTCTATCCTTGGACTACCGAACTTGCAAAACAAATGTTGCCCACCTCTTCTCTTCATCTTTGTAAAACCCAAGAAATATATATTGCTATACAGTTTTGTACACTTCTCAAATTTTCCAATTCCTTTGCAAATATGTTTTGAGGAGACTGCTGCCTAATTTTAAGGGTACCTACAAGTCGTTAATATAACTTGCATGTGGTGCTCAGTTGAGACAACATTATTGGCTTTATTGATTCGTTACATAAATTTTGGGAAATGTGACCAAGCACTGGGACCAGGGAGGTCATTCGAAGCTTAGTGGCTATGTGTAAATGGCACTCAATTAGAACAAATGCATATATGCGTGGCAATTTTTGGATAATAAAAGGTAGTTTTTAATAGGTGAAAAATAATGTTATTTCGGCTGATTTGAACAGAACAAGACGCCACCAGATAACATGAATGTAAGTCATGCATGCATGAATAGAGAGAGAGAGAGAGAGAGAGAGAGAGAGAGAGAGAGAGAGAGAGAGAGAGAGAGAGAGAGAGAGAGAGAATTCGGTGGTATTATTCTATGAAGGAATTAGATTCCTTGCCAGTAATCATTCTATTTCTGAGAGGAAATTTGAATAAATATTCTTGTTATTGTTGATATTATCTTTATCAAATTAATGAAAGATTCTTGCTTATTATTCCAGTCACCCTTTATTCGTTCTGCATATTCTCGGAGATGAGGAGAAATATGATCATGATTAGGCCTAACCCCTGATTTTCCCTCCGAGCTCATTATTTCTTCAAGTATAAACTCATTACAAGAATCCCGCAAGGATAACACATTCTCTTTCATTCTTCTCAATTCAAAAGATAATGCTTTTCTATTTTCACCTTTGTCTATTTTGATTGTATTTCTCCTTTTTTTATCCTCATAACTTTCAATTAATTTGATTCAATTTTAGTTTTTACTTTCTTTCAGATCAGCCATTCTTTGTTCTTCTCTATTAGTAAGTCGCTCCTTTCTCTTTTCCAATATTCAAATTCATTTTCTTGACGCCATTTCTTTTTCTATTCCATTTTCACGCTTGTTCTTTTATCTTACAAAGTGTTTCTTTGTTTTTTCTCATTTCATCCCACAAGAATTTTCCCAATTCTTTCATTAATTTTGTTATTTTTTTAAATTTTGTTA
>NC_090736.1:71233816-71238816 GCF_036898095.1 Palaemon carinicauda
CCACAGTTCCTTGAGGCCATAACCTCTCAAGAGATTCCAGTAATGAAGTCCAAGTACCAGGACATCTGTGTCATTTGACAATAAGATGATTCTTGAAGCTCCACCCTTGACAGGATGCAGGGCATGTGGGATCATTCTCACGTCGGCCTCTTCAATTATGTGATTTAGTTCAGGCAGTTGGATGCTGATATCATTAAAAACACCTCTGCATGGTTTGGTTCCACTAAGTCCAAATGCACTCACCACTATGTCTGCTGTTTGCATTGGGTTCTCCAAAATGTGCTCCCGAATTAACCCTTGGAGCTTTGCTTTGTTCATAGATGAAGCCCAGCATGATTCCATGGTGACTGGTAATGGTGTTCCAGATGACATATCATTCAGGTCAATTGGACTATTTTTACATCTCCTTGCTCGTTCACTGTCTTTAACTGAGCCCTCAATATATGTGTCAAACACAAAGTCGATACGATTTGCATTGTTGCAAAGGCCATGCACATAACCCAGAAAATTTGTGCAGAGATCACCAAAGGTATTGATATTAAACCGTTCGCATTCGACGCAAGTAAACCCTGACATCCACAATTGCAGCAGTATTCGCAGGTGTCCATGCTGGTGGCTGCAGGTAGTCCTTTGCATCAAGCAATTTCTCCAATTCATGGCAGAGGTCACTTTTGTTTGGTTTGACCATTAGCCCTTCTGAGTCGAAGAGATAGTTGTGTCGATCAGGTCATAAGTGAGCAGGTCTTGTAAGTCATACCCTCGCACTCTGGCAATGTCAAAGATCTTCTGAGTTTCCGCCAACTGCTTCTGGTTCTCTTTGGCTTTTGTTGGAAGACTGGGTTTCTTTGCAGGTTTTATGTAGTTTCTCAAAACCTGACAACTTAGTTCCTGTTTGAATTGTCTTTCTCTGTGTGTTACCTGAGTTTGGGACATATTTGGTTTACTATTCCCTAATGTACCAGCTGGTTTGTCCTGCATTAGGATAGACACAGTGTCATGACTTCCACCAATTTCAGACAAAGTGTTTTCCTCATGATCAAAGTTGTCAAATGCGCCAATAGTAAATATACTTCGATCAAACTGACTGGGAAGAGGGACCTGACCCCGATTTGATTCAGTGATATATGAAGCAATATCACAATGATAGCGAAGAACCTCATCATAACTGGTTGCAAGTCCAAACCAATTGAAACTTGAGATGCAAGTTTTTGACCTGCAAGCATTGTATATTGCTTCTGAGTTCAGCATGTGCAGAGGAGTGTGCTTTCTACCATTGTTCACTATGTAAAACATGACCTGATAAACAGAGAGTATTTTTCTCATTTTTCCATCAGAAATGTCACAGTCATCCAGGTTTTTATGCTGTGAGTTGTCAGGGTCATTGTAATTGCACTTCACATCAAAGTCAAACAGTGTTGAGAACACTTCGGCAACTTCATCTGGAATTGCTATGTCTCTGTACGCTTTCTCAAGTTCATTGGCGTCACAAAATTTGTCATTGAGCTCAAAATCCTCTTTCAAGAAACAATTTCTTAACAATAAACCCCACTGTTTTAGTATATCTGAAGTCATTTCCCTATCAAGAGTGTTGTGGCATAATATCTACAGCACTATTCTTGAAGAAGATTGTAGGGGCCTTTGCACTTTGAGGGGTGAAGAATGACACATCATTACCACACATATTTAGCAAATACAGTTTCACATCCCTGTTTCTGAAGGCAGTGACATCTTGATCACCACTCTGTACCACTTTATTGCACCTATCAGATACATATGACAAGTTGTAGCACCACCCAGAGTTCAAACCTGGTTCAATGTTCTTCATTACATCTGCAAATATATCCAACTTCTTTTGACCAATGGACGGCAATGCAGACTTGGAGGACTGCCTTTCTCCTTTCAAGATATATTTGCGGATGCAGTCATTGTGACAGTACAAATCTGCCCCAAACACAGAATCTGCATCTTGCAAGTCACTGGTTCGCGTGTATACTTCATCCTGAAGAGACAGTGCAGCTCTCAGGAAGGACTTTGCACGGCCTTCCTCCGAGATTCGCCACTTCTTGTATACATTGTTGTGTTTTACATGGCCACATATGAAGCACGGCTTGGAGAAGATGTCTACATTTTTTGCACGTGATGCTGGATCCCGTGCTGCAGTTGAGGAACGTCTCCTCATCTGACCATCAGATGAGGTACTCTGCTGTGCACCTGCGTCAGATGTTGCTGCCAGCTGCAATCTCTCAAGATTCCTTTTGTGTGTGTACCGTTTGTAGCAATCATTATTAACATGGTAGACAAACTTCGCCTGATCAACATGATTTAGTCTCTCTAACACACAGTACCCTCTAATGTCAGCAGCTTGGATTACTGCTAATCTGCCATTCTCTGTCCCTGATGTATTAAGGTTGGGTTCATCTCTTTGGCATATGATGCACCTCTCAGGATCAGTGGATTGGCTAGGTATCGGTGAAGCTGTCCGTCTCCGTTTTCTTGGGATATCCGCCATACTTGATGATGTCCCTATGTACTCGTCAGTCCTGAAAAGAAAAAAAAGAGCATTAACCCTTAATCGGTCACATATAGGAAAAGTGTATGGTTTACTTTTTTGCCTCGGTATTATAATTCAACGATACTAGCTAAGATATTTTTGCTAAAAATGCTTTTTTGATAAATTAAATATTAAAATGACAAATTGTTACAAAATTAAAGTAATCAAATTCTAACAAACTAGTAAATATCTCCATTACTACCGGGTTTCAGAACAAACACCCCAACTAAAATTGTGTCCAATTAGGTCCACTATCAAAACCAGGTGGGTAAGGGATGCAATTGAGAAATTTTGCCAATTTTCGCTATTTTCAACTCAACCTCAAAGGACTACTATTTGTGTTAGAGACTTCAATTCTTTTTCTAAAATTACCTAATATTGTATGGTATTCAGATGTGCATTCAAATAAACAGTTATATCATCATGAGTTTTTTTGTTGGCCTTCAAATGAAAGAAAGTCTTAATTTCAAGCATAAGTAAAATTACGTCACACTTTGACCTCTGGTGACCTCGACTTTCATCTGATGACCTTGAACTTGTTTTCATGTTGTAGATAACTAAACTAGCTTCTATTTAAGCACCAACACAAAACCATAGGTTAATTGTGTGCAATGTTGTGTTAATTTTAATTTCCCGTACCCCTAACTTTTGGAGCGATTTTGCATCAGAGCATTTCTAACAAACTAGTGAATATCTCCATTACTGCCGGGTTTCAGAACAAACACCCTCGCTAAAATTGTGTCCAAGGTGGTCCACTATCAAAATCAGGTGGGTAATTTTGTGGACATAAAATGGATGCAAACACCCCTTGGCTCCTGGACTAAGAGAGAGAGAGAGAGAGAGAGAGGGGGGGGGGGGGGGACACGGCAGGTGTGCTTCATCACATTCGACCTAAGGTCTAATACACTCTCCTTAGTTGCATTCCCTGTTATGTTAAATTAAGTTATTTCATTGTTTATAAATAAATTCGGTCTTCGGCAGGAGTAAATGTTAACTGCCCTTTTCATAAGAGTTCGGTGATAACCTTCGCCCCTCCTCCTTCGTTAATTAGTGAATAGCCATTAACTCTTTTGTTTACTTTTTTTCGAGTGTTTGGTCTTTAGTGAGAGCCGTGGACGAGACTACTGCTGCCTGGAATGAGGAGTTCGGACCCTACCTTGATCACAGACGTGTATCCTAATTTAGCAGCCGTTGGTGGACGCCTTTTTTTTCTCATAAGGAATTGTGCCTTCGAAGGATTATTTCGCTGGTGTCTTTGAGCCACCCGCGGTAAATTGTACACTTCTTTGCATCACGGCCCACGTATGCAGGGGTATTGTCAACTGCGATAGCCACCCCGCTTGTTACGTCCTGCAAGTGTAAGTGTCACTTGCGACCTTCGCTTTGCGTTACTTCCCCCGCCTGAGGATCCTGCGGGAAGACGGTGCCGTCGTTCCGTCCCGGCACTGTTGGAGGTACTATTACCGTGATCAAAGAGCGTCATCACATCTGTTACGCTGCTCGTTTGTGGACCAAGGATCCGTTAGGAGGAACGTAGGGAGTCATTACCCAGGTAAAGTTACGATCTTTTCGTTATCGTTATGGATATGCCCAGCCCGTTTACCTGGTGTTTATGATACTCCCTCTGATGCTGATGAACGTTCGTCCCCTCTCTGTCGTCTAATCCATGTATGGATAAGTACTGTCATGAGTTATTTCACGGATAGTTGATACAGTGTTGAGATATATACATGTATCTATAAATTATGACCCTTAGCATAATTCTTTTATGTGAATGTATTTAAGTATTTATGCATTTAGTTTAATGTGGTATGTGTATTTGTATGCTGTCTCGTGTTAAGTTTTATTATTTGGTATTGGGTTTAGCCTTTAAAGTTTGTGTGTAGGTAGGTAATTTTAAAGTTTTCTGCCTTTTCATTTCTCCTGTCTTTCTTCTGCCTATTCGTTTAGTAATAGGGCAGTGGTTTGTTGATATTTGTGGGCCCAGCTTAATATATGAGCCATACTTTTGATCTGTTTAGTTTTTCTATGCTAGGGTTTAGATTATTAGCTATAGGTCAACCTTGTGTATTTAGAGGACTCAGTATATAAGTCCTCCAGGTCATTTTGTAACCCATCGGTGTTTGTCTTAGGAGCTTTATGTTGCTCCTGATACAAGGTTGAATTTATTTAAGTGGACAGTAATAAATGTTGTTAGATTTTTCCAGTGTTTTTGTTCTGTCTTCCCTCAGTTCACCGAGTTACATAAATAATGTACTGCTTACGACTCCTTTAAAAATTAAAGTTTAAAGAACCAGAACTAGGGCCTACACAAGTCGTAACATTCCCTTAAAGCAGATATTTCGTTGGGTAAAAATTGGAAAGCTGGAATTGTTAGGCTTTGGCGAAGACTTGCATGAGTGGACCCAGGTGTTGGTAAGTAGATGATTGAATTCAAAAGCCTATCATT
>NC_090736.1:71243677-71251177 GCF_036898095.1 Palaemon carinicauda
ACAGGCGCCTGAACATGCAAACAGAACCGGATCACTAACCCTTCCCAAACATTGCCGATGTAACCTCCTATATGCACAAAGCAAAGGTTTTCTCTACGCTCGACCTCCTGAAGGGGTATTATCAGGTGCCTATGAACCCAGAGGACATCCCCAAGACCGCCATCACCACTCCGTTTGGCACATACTCCTTCAATTACTCCTGTTTTGGCCTTCGTAATGCTGGGGCAACATTTCATCGTCTCATGGATGGCATCTTAGGGGACCTCCCTTTCTGTGTATGTTATGTGGACGACATACTTGTGTTCTCCTCCTCAAAAGAGGAGCACCTCCGTCACCTGCGCATCGTGCTCGACCGCCTGCAACAAAACGGCCTTGTAGTCCGGTACGACAAGTGTACCTTTGGCGCCAACGAAGTGTCGTTCTTAGGGCACCGTATCACTCCTGAAGGAGTCCATCCCCTCCCTGAGAAGGTAGCAGCCGTTCAGAATTTCCCCACGCCCTCGACCGTCAAAGCTCTGCAGGAATTCTTGGGCATGATCAACTATTATAACCGCTTTCTGCCAGCCATTGCCGCCACTCTTGCTCCCCTCTACGCCTCCCTCAAGGGCAAGCCAAAGGACTTGAAGTGGGGTCCCCTTCAAGAAGCGGCCTTCTGCAATGCAAAGAAGGCCCTATCAACTGCTATGGCTCTCACTTTTCCTATCCCACACGCCCCTCTCCTTCTCTCCACCGATGCCAGTGACGTCGCTATTGGTGCAGTACTCGAGCAGGTGGTCAAAGGCTCGCCCCGCCATTGGCCTTCTTCAGCAGAAAACTGTCCAAGGCAGAATCGGGTTATTCTACCTTCAATCAAGAATTGCTGGCGGTGCACCTGGCTGTCCGTCACTTTCGCCATTTCTTAGAAGGTACGCCCTTCGTCATTCGCACAGACCACATGCCTCTGGTGCACGCCTTCACTCGACAGTCTGACGCCTGGTCGCCCGTCAACGCCGACATCTCTCCGCCGTGGCTGAATACAATTGCACCCTCCAATACGTCCCTGGGAAAATGAATCCCGTTGCCGATGCCCTGTCAAGAAACACGTTGGCTGCCGTTCAACTGGGATTGGATTACAACACCCTGGCTGAAGCCCAGCGACAGGATCTCAGAGTATCAAGCTTGTAGGACATCCTGCACGTCCCTCCGTTGGGAGGATTTTCCCCTCGAAAACTCCAACACCACCCTCCTCTGTGACGTCAGTACTGGTAGACCGCGACCTTGGATTCCTGCTCCCATGCGCCGACAGGTGTTTGATTTCATCCACGGCCTTTCACATCCCTCGTGCCGTTCTACTGCACAGCTGCTGAAGGCAAAGTTCATTTGGCACGGCATTTCTAAGGATGCTAAGGATTGGGTCCGTGCCTGTACTACTTGCCAAACTTCCAAAGTACATCGACACACGGATTCAGGAGTGGGCACCTTTCCTCAACCTCAGCGTCGTTTCCCACACATTCACGTCGACGTTGTAGGCCCCCTACCCACATCACAAGGACATCGTTACCTTTTTACCGTCATCGACCGCTCCACTCGTTGGCCTGAAGCCATTCCCATGGAAACAGCAACGTCCGCCTCATGTACATCTGCCTTACTCTCTGGATGGATTTCAAGATTCGGTATCCCTGAGCATATTACTTCTGACAGGGGAACCACTTTCACCTCTCAATTATGGACGTCATTAGCGAATCTCCTGGGCATCACCCTACATCACACAACGGCCTACAACCCCGCTGCCAATGGAATGGTTGAACGTTTTCATCGCACCCTCAAAGCAGCTTTGATGTCCTGCTGCAAGGATTGAAACTGGTTTACTCAGCTTCCCTGGGTCCTCCTTGGACTAAGGACCACTCCTAAAGATGCCCTCGACGTCTCGGCAGCCGAAATGGTGTATGGCGACCCGTTGGTCATCCCTGCCGAATTTTTCCTTCTACAACCTCCTCTGACGATCTCCAGCGCATACGTCACGTCGTGGGAAAATTTACTCCGTGCCGCCAGACTTAAAAGCCCCCAGCGAAGCATCACATACCAACGGACTTGCACTCTGCAACGCACGTCTTCCTGCGCAACGACAACAGCAGGCCACCGTTAACGCCCCCTTACACGGGACCTTACCTTGTGATCCGACGCACTCCGAAAGCATTCCTCCTAAACATTCTGGGCAAAGAAGACTGGGTCTCCATTGATCGTCTAAAACCTGCTTATCTTCTGCCAGATGACCCGCCTAAAGTTCGCCTCTCTAGATCAGGGCGCCCTATTTAACATGTACAGTATGTCATTTTTAGGGCGGGAGACATGTACCAACCGTGTTTCACACAATTGTACATATTTCCTTTTGTATATATTATGCTTGTATCTTCGCTCTTCCCTCGCACTAAAACGAACATGAAAATTCAAGTCTGGTTTTTCCTCTTGTGATATTGTCTGTCTTGTGAACTTGTCATGTCCTGTTGCCTTGAGGTTTTGTATATAAGGAGAGTGTTCCACAAAAATATAACTCAGTCGTTTCCAATCTGCCTTTGATTTCACAACTCCTCTCTCGGCCCGTCACAATGCTATTGCTTTGGTAATCTAGGATTCTTCTGTTTTTTTTCTTTAATCATATAATTAGATAAGCGTAATGGTAAATAATAATGGAAATGGAATTATTATGTTAAAGGAGATGGGTATAAGATGGCAAAGATTTAATTATCTAGAAATACTGTACTTTGAGTTTCTATTTTTGATATGAATGATTTACTGATTATTATAGGATTAATGGCAAAATCTGATATAAACGGAATGATAACAGTGGCTGTGTTGAATGTAATAAGTATAGGGTTATAAGTCATTACTTTATCTAACAATTCTTTACTTTCTTGAGTTTATATGATTTGATAGTCTTATGCATGATGCAATGACAACAATAATGGTCAGTGATATACAAAGGGAATGATACTGCTGTAGTGGTTATGCTGAATATAGTAGGTACATGATGTCACTACTTTAATAGCCTAATCTAGTAATACTATGCTGTCTTGAGCTTATTTTCTTTAAAATGCATGATTTAACAAGCTAGTTATAATGGCTGTTGGTAAATGGTTTTGGTTGCCTTGATGTACTTTCCCTATTAAATTTAATCTAAATAGCCAGAATGTATCTAATTAGACCTTAAACAGGCTCATACCGACACCCCCCCACCCCACCCCCAAGCTGGAAGGGGTTGCATCGCTTACCCGTAACTCAAAGGGGCCCCGCCAACCTGAATAGCCTAGGGCCCGGAGACTTCTTAATCCGGCCCTGCTCACAAGGATGGTAAGGTTGCAGACACTACAAGGAACTATCGAGCTTGAGCAGTACTTGATTTCCCGCCTAGCAGATCACCAGGTAGGAATGTTCCCCTATACTTGAAAGAGGTTGTAAAGCAGGCTGGAAGACAGAAAGAGGAAACGGAATGATAATAGAAGGCTAAAAACTTCAATTAATGCCTACAATGGATTGCGTGAGGGAAAAACTACGGTAGAAGTTACTCAGTTCGGTTGGTGGTCTATTAGATAATAGAATTTTTTCGCGTTACGAAGTATAGCGAAAAATAATTGTCCTAACGACATGTAAGCAGATCTTAAGTGTCTTGTTACTTAAGTTCAGTTGTTATGTAGGCAGTGGCCAATGAGAATTTAGTGTTGGGTGAAACGTATTCAATGTTTGAAGAGGTATTTTGTAAGTGGTCACTTTCTAGCGCACGCTAGCCCGAGCAAGTCGAATTTATTAGCCAGGACGCCAGGCAGGGTCAAATACAGCTTCAGATGTGAATAGTGTTTTCACGTTAGCAATCAGAATGCTGAAACCATTTCAAGAAGTGATGGACAATCTATTATCCGATTTCCAGCAGAATATTCAACAAGTATCCGCACCTCGTTAAAGTATGATGGAAAACCATTTGAATGAGCATCGCGTTATTTTGAGGAAACTGATACGAAAATGTTAGCATTAGATGCGATTGTTTATCAACTTGGAGGACAAGGAACATCTAAAACTGCTGCAGAAACGAGTTAGTACGCAAAGAGCAGCATCGCCGAAAGTGTCAAGCTAGTTAAAGATCGAGGGAAAGTGTGGTTTCAGATCAACTTTGATGGAAGAGGTCTAGAGCTCAATAAAGGCCGAGAGTTGACATTGGAGCCAGGAATGTACCAAGAAAGACGTCGAAAAGATAAGTGAAAATATAGCTGTTTTTATTTTTGTATACTTAGCAGTTGGTACAAGGAAATTGGAACATTGTGTTTATTTTATTTTATTGTTTTAATCGCCTGTTGGTGGTTGTTATTCACAATACATTGAACAGAATTAGATTGGGTCCGGTAAGATAGTCATTGACGTCTAAAAGGGCGATCACAAAATTCCATTTCAAAACCGTTACTGTGGTTGTTGGATTGGGTAACAATAGGTCAGAAAGGGACGAATCAGAATTTATTAAGAGAATGGGTGACACTGGTATCAGAAAAACTAAGAAATAATTCCTTTGACGGTGACCAAGAATGGAAATGGTAAGCAAAGGCTGGTTTTTTATTACAAACTTTTTAAGGATTTAATCAGTCTACAGTCTGCTTATCGCATAGAAATCTATTAAAACGTTGCCAATATCTTTCTCATTGGGGAAAAATTTAAAAAGTTTTTTATAATGGATATTCTTTAGATATTTTTGAAGCGGCGGTACATCTTTACTAAAGTTCTTAAGTCTGTTAGATATTGGAGATCTAAGGAAGTGAAGATTGAAGTATTTTTAGATGATGGCATAGCTGCGGATGGTTTATTTGAAGGGGCATTGGATGCTAGCTATTTACTTTAAAAGCTTCAAGATTTGGATTTATTTACAAGAAAGTATAATTGGTTTTCAGACTCTAAATTGTATTTGGAAAGGTTTACAGAGGACGAATACTGAAGGCGAATTTCGTAACTACAGTGTTAGGATAAACTATGTCGTTAAAGACCTTGTTTAGATGCCAAACATTCTGAATTAACGAAAACGTTATTTTAACGAATATCTTTTGGACAGAATTGTCTGTTACATAATTTCCACGAAATTTGTCGTGAAAGGTATTGTTAAAATGAAAACGATAAAGTATTTCTGTATTTTTACATATTGAGCAAAGCTAGTTGAGAACTTAATGAAGAAATATCAGATGCTCCGGTTGAGAGCACGTTTTGACGCAGAAATTCATTCTTTTTATTTTAGTCCTTACTTTAACTATATACTTGCATCAGACTTATTTAACCTATTACTTCATTGTGTCGCCTAAGAGGTAGGCAGTTTATCACTATATTGTGACGCATAAGGTGTAGGCAGTTTATCACTATATTGTGACGCCTCAGGTGTAGGCAGTTTATCACTATATTGTGACGCCTCAGGTGTAGGCAGTTTATCACTATATTGTGACGCCTCAGGTGTAGGCAGTTTATCACTCTATTGTGACGCCTCAGGTGTAGGCAGTTTATCACTCTATTGTGACGCCTCTGGTGTTGGGAAATTTATATGTTGTGACACCTCAGTAGTAGGTTTGGAGTAATTCTGAAGTTTTTAGCGATGAATACAGCGCATTTTTTTTTTTCACATCATGAAAAGAGTGGTTGGAAACTGGACAGTAAATTAATCTTTAAAATTAAACATGAAGGAGCAGGAGGCAGTCGACAGAATTATGTAAAGTACTTTGGCAATGTTTGAACGTTGTTCCAGATAAAATTTTCGATTTTAATGCAAGTAGGTAGCAAAAAGCCAGATTTGGAAATCATAGAAAACCAAAGAATTTAAACTTGTACTGAATACACTGTTCAGGTCATCAATGTATGTAAGCCCAGAAAGAGTACAAAAGAGCGGATTTTTTGAAGTGTTGTCAACTAACATAGATGAATGGTCAATTCTTTTTACATTTTTCAGAGTTATGGACTTGTGAGAGTTATTAATTCTTTAGACTGTTTTGCTACTTTTAAAAATATGTTGAGGTTTTTAATCTCTAACATTGGTGTCCAGGTACAGAGGCAATTGATGCTTTAACTTGAGGTTTGGTGCTTTATACCAAAGGTTATTAATAAAATGGAGGTAAAAATTCTTAAGTAGAATATTCCTGAGTGAAAGTCCTCTGCATCTTGACTGTTCATATTAACGAGGGAAACTTTATTGTTAAACTTTGAGTGTTTACGTAACAAAGGTTTTATTACACGGCAAAGATAAGGAGAGAGAGAGAGAGAGAAAAAAAAAATAATAATTTTTCGCTGAAATTTAACTTTGATATAGAAGGTAAAGGTTTTTGAAATTACAAGTATATATGTACATTGTTTTATTTTTGGAATCTGCTTTCCAGGATCGTGAATGCAATGAAATGCCAGCAGTCGTCTTTAACGGTGGCATCTAATTTGGACAGGAAATTGGGGAACCTCAGTTGTCATGAGCATCTTCTATCATCGATGAATGGCAGCACCGACAAGGCCTACAAATTTGTCTTTCATCAAAGAGAAACTTACAATAATGGTCACGAGCAAAGCGAAATGCCATTGTATGTTGCTTTATTTATCACGCTTCTATTAGATTCCGGCGTTTTAGTAATCTCCAGTGAGCAAGCTATTTATGCCATAACGTGCATGCATGAAATGAGGGGTTACATAGATCCAACGGAAAATTCACTTGTTAAATCTTTGCAAGCACCTGTGAAACATTAAGCTGGTAGATCGGTGCATACAAAGGATCTTTTTGATAATATGGTGTTGCAGAATCCGTGCGGATTATATTTTCCTATATTGAAAAGCTTCTTTATTATTTTGATAGATCATTAAAGTTTTCTTATCAGAGATTTGGGGAATTAAGTTTATTGTAATTTGAAGATTTCTTAGTTGAACAGAAAAAAAAAAAAAATTAAATCACCAATACTGTTTAGTTTTTGATATCGGAAGTTATCACAAATGCTTTTCCATATTTGATGTATTTTGCTTGATGCAGAGGAAGCTGGAATGATTCTGTCCTTTGATCGATTTCTCTTTAAGAAGTTTTTTAAAAGCTCCTGTAATGTAACCAAACATAATTTTTTGTTAAAACTGTGGCTACAAGTTCAAACATCGCAAACGATAACGTCAAGGATAGGTGTCTTCATAGACATGAGTGTTGGTAGTCTGTTTCAAGTAAACATGTTTGTCAAAGGCTTCAAAAAGAGGTTAAATGTGTAAATCATTCAATCGGAGCATTTATTTCTCTCTCTCCATTTTTTCCTTCTCTCCCTTTCTTTGGTATTATCTAGGGTCAACCGGCACGGTGCGCTATAAGGCAATTTAATGTTTTATTATGTTTATACCTGTAGTGTAGAGAATGCGGAGTGAAGTGAGGACTAGAATTTTTTCGCGTTACGAAGTATAGCGAAAAATAATTGTCCTAACGACATGTAAGCAGATCTTAAGTGTCTTGTTACTTAAGTTCAGTTGTTATGTAGGCAGTGGCCAATGAGA
>NC_090736.1:71256177-71266177 GCF_036898095.1 Palaemon carinicauda
TTAGCAGGTAGGCTTTCAAATTAACGAAAATATTTGACACCTTCTACATTAATTTAACTTAAAATAATAATAATAATAATAATAATAATAATAATAATAATAATAATAATAATAATAATAATAATAATAATAATAATAATAATAATAATAATCTTAGTATTCTGAAGTTTCATTCCACCTATGATCAAATTGTGGAATGATCTTCGTAATCGGGCAGATGAATCGGCAGAACTTCCAAAATTCAGTTTTCAGTTGAACTGGCTGACATAAGTCTCTTTTTATAGTTTGTATAAGAAAGATCTGTTTTAATGTTGTAACTGATTTTGAAATATTTTAATTTAATTGTTCACTACTTATTATATAGTTTATTTCCTTATTTCCTTCCCTCACCTATGATTTAATTCCGTCTAGTGTGACGGCCGAGAGAGGGGTGTGAACTCAAATGCAGGATGCAATCGACTGACTTGTTTATTAAGGAACACTCTCCTTTATATACAAAACCTCAAGGCAACAGGACATGACATGTTCGAGACACAGACAATGTTACAAGCAAAACCGGAGACATGATCATTCAGGTTCTTTTTAGTGCGAGGGAAGAGCGCAGATACAAGCATAATATATACAAAATAATTATGTACAATTGTGTGACACACGGTTGGTACATGGCTCCCCCCAAAAAAATGACATACTGTACATGTTAAATAGGGCGCCCTGATCTAGAGAGGCGAACTGTAGGTGGGTCATCTGGCAGAAGATAAGCAGGTTTTAGACGATCAATGGAGACCCAGTCTTCTTTGCCAGGAATGTTTAGTAGGAATGCTTTCGGACTGCGTCGGATCAAAAGGAAAGTGACCGTATAAGGGGGCGTTAGTGGTGGCTTGCTAGTGTCGTTGCGCAGGAAGACGTGCGTTGCAGAGTGCAAGTCCGTTGGTATGTGATGCTTCGCTGGGGGCTTGTAAGTCTGGCGGCACGGAGTAAATTTTCCCACGACGTGACGAATGCGCTAGAGATCGTCAGAGGAGGTTGTAGAAGGAAAAAATTCGGCAGGGACGACCAACGGGTCGCCATACACCATTTCGGCTGCCGAGACGTCGAGGGCGTCTTTAGGGGTGGTCCTTAGTCCCAGGAGGACCCAGGGAAGTTGAGTAAACCAGTTGCAATCCTTGCAGCGGGACATCAAAGTTGCTTTGAGGGTGCGATGAAAACGTTCAACCATTCCATTGGCAGCGGGGTTGTAGGCCGTTGCCTGATGTATGGTGATGCCCAGGAGATTCGCTAATAACGTCCACAATTGAGAGGTGAAAGTGGTTCCCCTGTCAGAAGAAATATGCTCAGGGATACCAAATCTTGAAATCCATCCAGAGAGTAAGGCAGATGTACAGGAGGCGGACGTTGCAGTTTCCATGGGAATGGCTTCAGGCCAACGAGTGGAGCGGTCGATGACGGTAAACAGGTAACGATGTCCTTGTGATGTGGGTAGGGGGCCTAAAACGTCGACGTGAATGTGTGGGAAACGACGCTGAGGTTGAGGAAAGGTGCCCACTCCTGAATCCATGTGTCGATGTACTTTGGAAGATTGGCAAGAAGTACAAGCGCGGACCCAATCCTTGGCATCCTTAGAAATGCCGTGCCAAATGAACTTTGCCTTCAGCAGCTGTGCAGTAGAACAGCACGAGGGATGTGAAAGGCCATGCATGAAATCAAACACCTGTCGGCGCATGGGAGCAGGAATCCAAGGTCGCGGTCTACCAGTACCGACGTCACAGAGGAGGGTGGTGTTGGAGTCTTTGAGGGGAAAGTCTTCCCAACGGAGGGACGTGCAGCATGTCCTACAAGCCTGATACTCTGGATCCTGTCGTTGGGCTCCAGCCAGGGCGTTGTAATCCAATCCCTGTTGAACGGCAGCCAACGTGTTTCTTGACAGGGCATCGGCAACGGGATTCATTTTCCCAGGGACGTATTGGAGGGTGCAATTGTATTCAGCCACGGCGGAGAGATGTCGGCGTTGACGGGCGGACCAGGCATCAGACTGTCGAGTGAAGGCGTGCATCAGAGGCATGTGGTCTGTGCGATGATAAAGGGCGTACCTTCTAAGAAATGGCGAAAGTGACGGACAGCCAAGTGCACCGCCAGCAATTCTCGATCGAAGGTAGAATAACCCGATTCTGCCTTGGACAGTTTTCTGCTGAAGAAGGCCAATGGGTGGGGCGAGCCATTGACCACCTGCTCGAGTACTGCACCAATAGCGACGTCGCTGGCATCGGTGGAGAGAAGGAGAGGGGCGTGTGGGATAGGAAAAGTGAGAGCCGCAGCAGTTGATAGGGCCTTCTCTGCATTGCAGAAGGCTGTTTCTTGAAGGGGACCCCACTTCAGGTCCTTTGGCTTGCCCTTGAGGGAGGTGTAGAGGGGGGCAAGAGTGGCGGCAATGGCTGGCAGAAAACGGTGATAATAGTTGATAATGCCCAAGAATTCCTGCAGATCTTTGACGGTCGAGGGCGCGGGGAAGTTCTGAACGGCTGCTACCATCTCAGGGAGGTGATGAACTCCTTCAGGAGTGATACAGTGCCCTAAGACCAACACTTCGTTGGCGCCAAAGGTACACTTGTCGTACCGGACTACAAGGCCGTTTTGTTGCAGGCGGTCGAGCACGATGCGCAGGTGACGGAGGTGTTCCTCTTTTGAGGAGGAGAACACAAGTATGTCGTCCACATAACATACACAGAAAGGGAGGTACCTTAAGATGACATCCATGAGACGTTGAAACGTCGCCCCAGCATTACGAAGGCCAAAACAGGAGTAATTGAAGGTGTATGTACCAAACGGAGTGGTGATGGCGGTCTTGGGGATGTCTTCTGGGTTCATAGGCACCTGATAATACCCCTTCAGGAGGTCGAGCGTAGAGAAAACATTCGCTTTGTGAAGGTAGTAGGTCATGTCGGCAATGTTTAGGAGGGGGTAATGATCTGGTTCTGTTTGCATGTTCAGCCACCTGTAATCCCCGCACGGACGGAGGGAGCCCTCTTCTCTTCAGAACGATGTGTAAGGGTGACAAGCATGGGCTGGAGGCCTTTTGGCAAAGCCCCATTTCCTCCATTTCGGCGAACGTCTGTTTGGCGGCTGCCAATCGTTCCGGTGCCAGACGTCTGAATTTTGCAAAGACTGGGGGTCCCGTCGTCTTGATATGGTGATAAATACCGTGCTTGGCAGGAACCATGGGCGTTTGGCGAAGTTCTGGACGGAAAACTTCTGGGTACACATGAGGAGGTGGGCGTAGGCATCCGTGGGTGCTGTGATGTGGAGAGCGAGGTTAGAGGGGGTCAGGTTGAAGAGGTGTCGACAAGTACGAGACTGCGTTGACCAATCGTCGGTGGGCGACATCGACCAGAAGGTGGAAATGAGAGAGGAAATCCGCACCGAGGATTGGCATTGTGACGTCAGCAACGAGAAACTTCAAATTGAATTTACCGTTTCCGAACGATAATGTGAGGTTCTCGTTACCGTAGGTGGGTATCGCCGATCCGTTGGCAGCTACCAAGCGGACGTCGGCAGATGTAGACAGACTACGTCGTGCCTTGAAGAGTTTCCTTGGCAAAAGAGAATGACAAGCACCCGTGTCTACCAAAAATCGCACGCCCGTTCCTGCATCCTGTAAAAAGAAAAGATTAGAAACACGGGAGGCCACCGCCACAAGCGATGGCTTACTTACACGTTTTTTGGCCACTGACAATCCTTAGCACATTTCTTCGCGGTTGCCCCGATTCTGAAGTGGTAGTAGCAAAACTGCGGCGGATGGGAGGTAGTAAGTGGCTGTAGAAGTCGTTCGTTGGGGCGCGAGCGATTGGTGGGTGGTGGGCGGCTTTGTCGCCGCTTCAGTACGTCACGGGGTAGGCGTGTATGTCCTACGGCATTCATGTCAGCTTGGGTTGACGTTGAATAGGCATCCTCGTCGTCAGGGGTGGAGGCGTTGATGGAGGTCTTGAAGTGGGTGTCCATAAGGGCGTCGGCTTTGGTCATCAAGTCCTTTATGGGTAAACTATCGACATCGGGTATGGAAGTGCGTACAGGTTCGGGTAAACGGTGTATCCAAAGGGCACGAAGTAGGTTCACCTCAGGTTGAAGGCGAGCGATACTGGTCATTTCCCTGAGGGCAAGCGAAGCCCTTTGGTCCCCCAACGGTTGTTGCGAGAGCTGAAAAAGCTTTGCTATACGGGCGGCTGGCGACGGCGAGTAATGCTGCAGAAGGTATGTTTTGAGGGCGTCATACGCTATTGGGGTGTCTCCTTGTTCACAAAGCCAGTCGGATATTTCTGGGAAGGTGTCCTCGGGTATCGCCGCGAGAACATAATCCGCTTTGATGGTTGAGCGAGTCACGCCCCTGATACGAAACTGGACTTCTGCGCGCTGAAACCAAGCAAACGCCGCTCCGCTGGCAAACGATGAAAGTTTGAATGGAGCGGCCGCAGCACCAACTGTCGTAGAGTCCGCCATAGTACCAACGATGAAGGGGTGAGGGGGTGTGGGTGGAAGGCGGTGGGAGCGAGTCGACTTCCGGAGTCACCAATGTGACGGCCGAGAGAGGGTTGTGAACTCAAAGGCAGGATGCAATCGACTGAGTTGTTTATTAAAGAACACTCTCCTTTATATACAAAACCTCAAGGCAACAGGACATGACATGTTCGAGAGACAGACAATGTTACAAGCAAAACCGGAGACATGATCATTCAGGTTCTTTTTAGTGCGAGGGAAGAGCGCAGATACAAGCATAATATATACAAAATAATCATATACAATTGTGTGACACACGGTTGGTACACTAGAAAGGGTTTGCTATTTTTTTTTTCTTAAAGGTTTAGATGTTATTAATAGCGATACTTTCGGTTTGAGGATACTGTAGTGTTGCATAAATTGCATAAAAATCACAGTTAAACGAATTCACAATTTCACCGCCGAGTTACAATCGCAATGCCCCTCTTTCTCCCTTCCATTCCCTCTTCGGTGTTTGACGGCAGTAGAATACTCCTTTTACCCAGGACCCACTCTAAGTAGATCCTGCTTTTACCTAACCGCTATTGTTATGTATTATTGTAACAATGTGCTATGTTATTTCAAGTGTTTCAGGTATTGCGCAACATTGCATCATGTTGCATGAATAAGACATGTTATGCTTTGATCATAAGAGTAATGATTTGTTTTGGTATTAGGATTCAAACATTTGTTGGTTACCTCAGATAAGATGTGATTCTTTATGATTTATGCTGGAGTAGGATTTAAGTCTTTTCAGAGCGATGCTCTTTTGTTTAGCAATGTTTTGGTTTGTGAGATTTGTGTAAGACGCTCCATATACACTTGAGAGTCAGCTGTCACAAAGTGAAGTTCATAATGTAGTCTTTTATACATTAAAGACGTATTTTATAATACCAACGTATTATTATCCATCAAGCACATATCAACGAAGATGGGATCAGCTGAGAAATAATTACTAACAATTTATTCATCTCTGTTCCAGGTAATTATTATGGTTAATAGAACTTCCTACCTAAACATCCATACATTATATTTTGGCGACGAAGATGGGATCAGCTGAGAAATAATTACTAACAATTTATTCATCTCTGTTCCAGGTAATTATTATGGTTAATAGAACTTCCTACCTAAACATCCATACATTATATTTTGGCGACGTTTGAGGACGACGGACAAGCAGGGAGAAGCAAGCAGGGAGAAGCATTGGAGCCTATGTACAAAGACGGCCAGCACAAGAGAAATTCCGTTTTTACAGTAGGAAAACAAGAGTAAAATCGCCAATGAAGATTTTACCAGCAGCAGAATAGGAATTTCATCAAATATACAAAGGGGTGAAATTTAAAGTTGGGTAGGTAGGAAGTATACTTGTGACTGCAGAAAAGTAGCTTAACCTACCACAGTTATTAAGGTAAGCAAACAAAATGCCTTTTAACATCGAGCACCCAGAAGCTTTTAGCGTCACTGCTGAGCCTAATTCTGTTGCAACACGATGGCAACCGTGGTGTGAGGAATTTAAGATTTATTTAGAAGCATTAGGGAACATGAAAGATACACAAAAGAAGGCATTATTACTTCATACAGCAGGTAGGGAAGTTCGGGAAGTGTTTAAGACTTTGCAGCCTACAGATGACACAAGTGAAGCTGCAATTAAGGCTCTTACCACATATTTTGCTCCTCAAGTCAATAAATTTTTTGAAAGATACCAGTTTTCAGCGCAAGCTTATCAGAAAGAAAATGAAAGTTTAGATGCATTTGTGACTAGACTAAAGAATTTAGCCGTTTCATGTGAATTTCTAGAGTTAGAGAATGTTATCATAGATCAAGTAATTGCACATTGCACATCAGAAGAGCTAAGAAAGAAATTATTGCAAGATAAAGATTTAACATTAGAAAAGGTATTGATAACAGGCAGAGCTTTAGAAACATCAAATAGGCAAAGTCACATAATAGGTAGTTCTACAAGCAATAGAATGGAAAATTCTAAAATTAATACAGTAGGTTCTAAGTGGAAAACCAATGAGAATCAGAGAAGAAATATGTCAAAGCCTAGTTATAGAAAAGTGCCTAACACTAATGTTCATAAATATCAGAATCAGGGTTATACACAGAAACAACAGGAAAAACCCAAGTGTTTTAGGTGTGGTAAAACTCATCATCTTGCATACGAAGCAAAGAAATGCCCTGCTACTGGACAGACATGCCAGAATTGCAGAAAGCTGGGTCATTTTGCAACTGCTTGTAGATTTCCTAAACAGTACGCAAAGAAAATAAATGCTACAGTTGATACTATGGGTCAAGAGAATAATGAGGAAAATGTTCATGATAATCAGGTTAGTTCAGAAACTGATTTTGCGTTTCACATAAATTCAGTCAACAAAGGTGCGAAGAAACATATCATGGTAGAAGTAATCATAAATGGTAAACCAATTTTGATGCAAGTTGACACAGCAGCCGATGTATCAATTATGTCTGAGAAAATGGCTAAAGGCATTCCTAATTTGTTGTTAGAAGGTACAAATAGAGTTTTGAAAAGTTATAATGGTTTTGATATTCAGGTAATAGGTGCTTCGAACGTAGAAGTACAGTACAAAGAACAGAAATTAGAGAGAATGCCATTAACAGTAGTAAAAGGTAATGGACAAACTTTGCTAGGTTTAGATTGGCTACAGTATTTGAAGTTAGATTGGCCTAGTATTTTGAAGGTTGCAGGTAGACAAGATGAAAACAAAAATGAAATGTCTATGGGTGATATCATATCAGAGTTTCAAGACGTATTTGAAGATAAAATAGGTACAGTAAAGAACGCAAAGGCAATTTTAGTTTTGAAACCTGACAGTTCTCCTAGATTTTTTGCTCCGAGACCAGTACCGTATGCATTGAAAAGTGCAGTTGAAACAGAAATCAAGAGATTAGAAAGTGAAGGTTCTTGGGAAAAGGTCACATATTCAGATTGGGCTACACCATTAGTTCCTATTGTGAAGGAAAGTGGACAGGTTAGGTTGTGTGGAGATTACAAAGTAACGTTAAATCCACAACTGCAAGTAGCTCAACATCCCTTACCAAATCCGAAAGACATGTTTGCAACTATGTCAGGATGCAGTGTTTTTTTTCTAAATTAGATTTAAGACAAGCATTTCAACAGCTTCCCATGGATGAAACTTCACAAGAATTATGTACAGTAAATACATCCTTAGGTTTGTTTAGGCCAAAGAGATTACCTTATGGAATTGCAAGTAGTCCAGCTATATGGCAACAAACTATGGATAAGATTTTTTCAGGAATGCAAGGAGTATTCATTTTTATAGATGATATTTTAATTGCGGGTAAAGACACAAGAGAACATAGAGAAAGATTGCGAACAGTTCTGAAGAAGTTGAAGGAACATAATATTAGAGTAAATAAGAACAAATGTATTTTAGAAGTTGATTCAGTGGAATACTTAGGTTTTGTAATAAATGGCAAGGGTATTCACAAAACTAAAGAGAAGATTAAAGCTGTACAATCAACAAAAGTGCTAGAAAATGTTAAAGAATTACAATCATTTCTAGGTTTAGTAACATTTTATGGGAATTTCATTCAGAATTTGTCTACAATTGCACATCCATTGTATAATCTCTTGAATAAGGGTGTAGAATGGAAGTGGACAAAAGAGTGTCAGGAATCTTTTGAAAGAATCAAGCAGGAAATAACATCACCTACATTCTTAGTACATTATCAAATGGATTTACCAGTTAAATTAGTATGTGATGCATCAAACATAGGTTTAGGTGCAGTATTATCTCATGTAATGCCAGATGGAACAGAAAAACCAATTGCATTCACTTCTAGAGTATTGAACAAAGCAGAAAGGAATTACTCTCAAATAGAAAAGGAAGGTTTAGCATTAGTTTATGGGGTTAAAAAATTCCATATGTATCTTTATGGTAGGAAAAGGTTCACACTTGTTACAGATCATAAACCTTTATTAGCAATATTGGGTCCAAAAGCAAGTTTACCTACGTTGGTAGCTGCAAGACTACAACGTTGGGCAGTTACGTTAGCAGCGTACCACTATGATATAGAATACCGTCCAACATCAAATATGGGTAATGCAGATGCTTTATCCAGATTACCCGTAGACAAAGCTCCAGAAGAGTATGATGACAGTGTTTTATTAATTTCAGTATGTAGTGTACCAATAACTGCAAAAGATGTAGCACACAGTACCAAGCAAGACCCAGTACTTAGTAAGGTTTTGGAGAGTTTAATGACAGGTAGGGACTTATGTGGAAAGGAGGAAAATTGTAAACCGTATAAGGATATATGGTATGAACTGAGTGTGACACAAGGAATAGTGATGAGAGGTTCCAGGGTAGTTATTCCTAATTCACTGAGAAATAAGGTTTTGTCTGAAATACATGCTGATCACCAAGGTATTGTAAGATCAAAGTCAATTGCGAGAACTTTTGTATGGTGGCCAGGTGTAGATAAAGATGTGGAATGTTATATAAAGAATTGTATGAATTGTGTTATGCAACAAAACAATCCTCAATTTGCTAGAATGCACCCGTGGGAGTTACCCAGGTATCCATGGCAACGAGTGCATATAGATTTTGCAGGTCCTTTTTTGAATTATTTGTTTTTGATATTAGTAGATGCTTACAGTAAGTGGCCAGAAATTATCACAATGAAGACGACAACGTCTTACGCCACAATAAAAGAGTTAATGCAAATTTTTTCAACGCATGGTATTCCAGAAAGAATTGTTACAGATAATGCTCCACAATTTACCTCACAAGAGTTTAAAGAATTTTGTAATGTCAATGATATAAAGCATACATTTTCAGCTACATATCATCCATCTACTAATGGAGAGGCTGAAAGATTTGTCCAAACATTTAAGCACAATATGAAGTGTAGAAGAGCGAATTCAAGTAGTGTGTTTTTGCATGTGTCAAAATTTTTATTGTCTTATAGAACAACGCCGCACAGCACAACAGGCGTGGCACCCTCAAATTTGTTAATGGGAAGGAGGATAAGGTGTAAGTTAGATTTGTTGTATCCAAGTTTGCAAAGTGATTTAGAAGATAAAGGGTATAAACAAGTAGCAAAGCTTCCTAATGTAAGACATTTTTTACCTTTGTCTGATGTCATGGTAAGATCGTACAACACTCCAGAGAAGTGGGTACCAGGAGAGATTGTAAGAGAGATAGGAAATTTACATTATGATGTTCGTGTTGGTGATAATGTTGTAAAACGTCATGTTGATCAATTACAGCCGTTAAACAGAAAGACAGTAGAGTATGTGAATGTTAGAGATGAGAAACTTAAAGAGGTAGTTAGATCAAATAAGTCAAGTATTAACCAAGATGGTCCAACATCCAATGTAGATTCAGAACCAATTCATGTACCAGTACAAGATGAGGTTAAAGTGCTTCCTAATAGGATTAACAGAGGAAAGCCCCCTGAGAGATTAGATTTATGAATATTTTTACAA
>NC_090736.1:71278677-71296084 GCF_036898095.1 Palaemon carinicauda
CCAGAGAATGAATTGTTAAAACATAGAGAAACGAAGGTGAATATCAAATGAATGAGAAAATGGATAGAGTTGATTATAACCTATTGGTGAGTTTGAACTATTCGTTCTGCGGTTAAGTGAATTCAAACAAAGGTGAACATTTAAATCTATCTTGCAATAAAAGATGCTAATGGAAATATAGTACGAGCAATATGGAATAAATGGCAAACAATGCAAGAAAAAAAGACGCATGGAGATATGTCATTATAAAGAGAAACTTGTATAAAATTTGTAGAAAAGAACATAATTGATAAAGAGAAAGAAAGACTGAAGGTTTAAATATCTGAATGCGACTGTCAATTTACCCAGAATGACGATGGGTAAAAGGATTTGAGAGTACACCTTTCTTTGGAATGAGATGGAGCAGAGCATATTTTGAAGAATAAAATTTAATTAAAAGAAAAGAATATCCTCCCCCTCAAATAAGTCATAGGAACGAACTTAATGGTTTCAAGGTCACAAATGAGCAACAGAGATCGAATATAGACAAACATGATCAGCAGCCAAGTCACTATCCTCCTACGTTAGTATCAAGGGCAGTAAGGCAATATATGCTTTTCTGGGCTCAGGCTATGTCGTCCTGATGGAAGGGTTCCTTTAGGTAGCCTTCTAAGGGATATTTGCTACAGTGTTACTCCCAGAGAAATAAACTGAAGGTCTCCAGGATTCTAACTCCTGGCGTGAGTATCCAATTAAGGATATCGCAAAATATCAGGGGACGTATTTTTAGATACGATACATAGCAATCTTCACCCAGAATAGATTTAACTCTTTGATGAAAGGGGGAAGAGTAGCGAAAAAAGGGGGTGCCAATGTAGGTACCCGGCGGACCTCCTTCCCCATTACTACTACGACTCCATTCCTTTTCTTGAAGCTCTCTAAGCGAGTTGTGCTCCCGTTAACCCGGTGGTATGTTACAAGTTTTTAGAATATTCATCAAGCAATCTCCAGCATTTTCATCCTTTGGAGAGCTGAGTATTAATTCTTTCCTGTGTATAATTTTTGTCTCCCTTTTCACAGTTAAATTTTGATAGTTTAAGCGTGTTTAGGTGAGCCTTGCCCAGACCGGAGGCTGCCATTTTACGGCTGCAGTTGCCCTTTACTATAGCATTTTAGTTAGTCAGTAGGGCAACATTTCCCGGTATTAAGCTATAATGTTAGCTATTTAGGCAAATTATACAAGTGGTGATCTTGCATACATGAATTTTATTCCTCTTCCTATTATGTGACTTTACTGATCGTATGAGGCGGGGGCCCCGGCAGTACCAAACCTTGGCCGGGGATCCTACCAGAGCGAGACTAATCTCGCTCATGCATACATTAGTAAACAAATTCTCCATGTATAGCCTTACCCTTTCATTCCTTATTGATTCGGATGAGAACTTACATTCTTTAGAATCTATGGATAAGGTATGATATACATTCTCTCTCAGAGAAAAGAGGTTAAACCCTTACTCCCTCCCTGAGTGCCTCCGCCGCTACAGGCGGCAACCACTGTCTTCTTCATATCCGTAGAGCTCTGGCTTTGATTTAGATAGTGATAAACTCAGGGTGCCCTTGTCTTGCTGCTGACAATGTCGCCAGCAAAGGAACCATGTTTCTTCTGCCGCAGACGATGTCGTCAGCACAGGAAGCCATGATTCCTCAGTTCACTGTTGTAGGTAGGCGGCATACCTGCCGCCAATTTTCATCTCAGTGAACTAAACTACAAGACCCTTACCCTTCACCCTTCTGTCCTGCGTTACCGCCTGGTACCCTGCGGCAGCAGTTAGCTCAGCTGCCTTAGCCACCTTTCCCTTTTCTTTCTTCTTCACAGGAAGTGAATATCATTGGGGGGAAGATTGAGCCGGCCCTGACGGCTACGTTGGGAAACTTAACATAATATGAGAAGTCCTCAGCCCTCCCTTGGACTGCCATACATCAGACAGATTCTTATCCCTTCCATTGGAACTCTCATTCTAGCAAGGACACAATAGGCGGCCTGATATCCCTCCTACACTTCCAATTGTTATGTTAACCATAATAATAGGAAACTCTCCTTCCTCAAAGCTTTCTCTCTTTCTATCAGTTAGTTCCTCCAGGTACTAACCTAAACCCGGCAGTGCGCTTTCTAACTACAGTATACAACTATGCAGTAGTACACATATTTTCTAACATACTCTGTGTTACCTGTCGCAGTCTATCTTTGGGACCACGATTTTGTGTTAAGGCTGAATACTGCCTCAACACCCAGAAGGTTTATTTCGATCATCAGGATCTTAAAAAATCACTGATCAGTGTTAATATATACTACAGGTAGATAATGTTAATAAAGCACTTACTAACCCTAACTCTAGTCCCTAGAGTTTATTCCTACCTTGTATTCTCCCTATCAGGGAAACTAAATATTAATTACTGACGGAGGTCTCAGCAATGGCCTGGGAGGGGAAACACAGATATGTCTTTTCTACTTCC
Organism: Palaemon carinicauda; assembly: GCF_036898095.1. Taxonomy (NCBI): domain Eukaryota; kingdom Metazoa; phylum Arthropoda; class Malacostraca; order Decapoda; family Palaemonidae; genus Palaemon; species Palaemon carinicauda. Next base: position 71,281,171 of record NC_090736.1, read on the forward strand.
TTTCATGCTTACTATCCTAAGCTACCATAAACGATAGTAATTACTATTGTTGATAAAAATTGTATGCTTTTATATCACCGATATAAAAATTCATATAACTATTGAGCCCCTTTTCCTTTACAGGAGGAGCCAATGGAAAGTGTGTAACCTTAGCCTGCATTCACAAAGGCAAAGACTTTTGTGGCCACACGAAGTGCAGGACTCATGCCCCCTGATGCATTGTGTCATTGTGTCGGGAGTCCTCAAGTGTTGGGACCCGCAGGGTTGCCCCACCTGTTTGTTCCTGCTGGCCAACGGCTTCGGAGAAGCTCCCTCAGTCAACCTAGAGACCAGAGATACAGCGAGGGAGACCCTTCGCAAATAAGTAAGTAGATTCCAAAATAATTTTCAGGGACCGTACCTACCCGACAACTCCCTAAGGTGCCTACTGTTCCCCAAGGCTCTACCAAACGCGGTGGTGCCCCAAGAACAGGTCCAGTCTTCCCTCATACAACTGAAGATCGACGTGGACATAGACACGGCACTGGAAGGCATGGACATCCACTAAGAAAAGACATCAGAAGTGTCCATTGACACTGAGAAGGACCTACTACAAGGAGGCCCCGAAGAAGACGTGGAACAACCAAAAGCAGAGGAAGAAGGATCCGTTTCAATGGCAACCAAAGACCTTCAGTTCGCCGTGATGGGATACCAACCTATACCGCCAACCTCTTCAATCCTAACTCCACAACCAGTGGCACATGCCGACGAGAACGGAGAGATCCTTACTTCAATTCAACGGATGATTGAGTTGTTCCAAAAGGTACAAGAGACAATGAGAGAATCACTCAGGAAGCAACAGATACTATTGCAAAAGAGGGCAGACTGCCCCGGACCTACCAAGAGCTGCACTAAGAAGCCCCTTAAAGTGTTGAATCTCTCTCACCGCTCCGAAACAAACCCCTGGAGGTATGCGGAGCATATGCTCTTGATGAATGGGAAACTCTTCGTCTCGGAGAAGTTAGGGACCAAACTGATTGAAGATCTTGAGTTCTGGCGTAACTTTTCAGCTTACCCAAAATGATACGTGAGACTGCGGGATGAACATGCAACCCATGAGGAAATGGTACCCAAAGAGGTCATTGTCTTCGAGCATGACAAGGCATAAGGCATCCTCCTGAAAACCTTGAAAGGAGCCGGGTACACCAACTCCAAAGTCTCAGCCCTAAGCAAGAGACATCCTACCTTTCTTGCTCCTTCCTCCATCTCCTTCCCCTTTTTGGAGAAAGCACTAGACTTTGCCGTCAAGGCAGTCAACAAGGGCAAATCCTGTTCAACCCTAGAGGAATGCAAACCATTCTCTCTAGCACTGCCTGCCTGCAAGGAAAAGTGGAAGGATATCTCACTAACCTTCTCCGTCTCCAAGCTGGATCCAGAGATAACAGGCCAGCAGTTCAATGAGAACCTTCCAAAGCTGCCAGACCATCTTCTGAGGAGGGGACAGGAGACGAAGGAGAGACTTGCTGCCTCCCTTTCTCATCTCAACTGCCTGGAAATAAGTGCAGGTCTACAGAACGCTCCAGAAATGTTTATTTTCTTGGCTAAGTCCCACATGGGTACCTTTGTGAAAGACTTATATGCTTTCCTCAGAGCGAGGAGAGCCTGCAGATAGTTTGTTTTGGTTTCAGTGACAATAAGACACGAACCAAGGAAACTGATTACCTCGAACATCTGGGATAAAGACCTTTTCCCACAGGAACTGGTCCAAGAGATCATAGCCAGAACAACCACGGAGAACTGGAACCTTCTCCAAAAAGTGGGGCATGAGCTCAAAGAGGAAATCTTCCTCAGACGGAGGTCCCGAGTCCAAGAATAGAAAGGCAAGGAGACCACGCAGACCTGCACAACTTTCTGACGTGACTATGACCACGATACCTCAGACCACGTTCCAGATGATCCCTCAAAAACTGTTAGCCCAGTTGCCAGTGTGTAACCCCAACTTTGACAGGCAGTCAACTTCCTTTCACCTTAGTCAGAAAGAAAATGGCCCTAAGAGAAGTTTGCACGGAGGTGACTCTTCCCAAGGACGAGTAGGACATGGTCACGAGAACAAATCCACAGGTAGGAGGGCGACCGTATCACTTTCGGGATCGCTGGACCTTCGGTCCCTGGGCCCAGAGCCTATTAACAAATGGACTCGGGTGGAAATGGAACAGAACTCCACCCCGTTTTCCAGAATTCTTCCAACATTCCACCCCCTCGTTAGAAGAATGTACCTCACAACTCTTGAACAAGAAGGTAATAAGGAAAGCAAAGTCCATCAAATTTCAGGGAAGGCTGTTTCGTGTTCCCAAGAAAGACTCAGACAAACTCAGTCATTCTAGACTTGTCCCTACTCAAGAAGTTCATCGGAAACAACAAGTTCCAGATGCTTACTCGGCAACACATAAGGACCTTTCTACCAAAAGGAGCAAACAGTCTCAATAGACCCAACAGATAATCACTGGCATCTTCTATCAAGCCGCCCTTTCTCCTCCTACCTAGGATTCATGCTACAGAAGAAGTGTGTCTTTAGAGCAATGCCCTTCAGACTGAATACAGCCACAAACATATTCACGAAGCCGGCAGACACAATCGTCCCGCAACTACACTCCAATGGAGTTCAAGTACTAGCATATCTTGACAATTGACTGGTATGGGCAGCATCCAAGACTACTCGTCTACAGGCAGCCAATAAGGTGATCCAGTACCTGGAACACCTGGGCTTCAACATCAATCGCAAGAAGTCTCACCTTCCTCCAGCTAAGAAGTTCCAATGGCTAGGAATCCAATGGGACTTAGAGTCACACCACCTCTCCATTCACTCCAAGAAGAGGAGAGAGATACAGGGATCTGTCAAGAGACTAATCCGTCACAAGAAGATTTCAAGATGCCAACAGGAAAGAGTATTGGACTCTCTCCAGTTTCCTGTATTGACAGACCCAGGGCTAAAAGCACGTCTAAAAGATGCCTCAGGAGTCTGGAGAAGATACGCATCAAACGCTTGAAAAGATCAACCAAGGTTGGACACCTCCTCGAAAGGATAGGGAGGCCAGTCGCACCTGTTCAAAACTTTTCATATCAACGTTTGGGAAGCTCTGGCAGTTTTCCTGACGTTGAAGAGACTATCCCCTCGCAGAACAATCCACATCAGATTGGGCCTGAACAACGAAGTGATAGTAAAATGTCTAAATCGACAAGGTTCGAGATCATCTCACATCGACCATGTGATATTAGTCACCTTCCACCTGACAAGGAAGAAGGGATGGCACCTATCAGCAGTTCACCTACAAGGGTTCCGCAATGTGACGGCGGACGCTCTATATAGGCGAAAGTCCATAGAGACAGAATGGTCCCTAGACGCAGATCCATTCTCCTTCCCCTCGGAAAAAATCCCGGAACTGCAGACCGACTTCTTCGCAACAAGCAACAACAAATAATTACCTCATTATGTAGCCCCTTATATGGACCCTCCAGCAAAGGCAATGGACACCATATCTCTCGACCGGAACAGGTGAAATCACATTTACCTCTTTCCACCAACCAACCTCCTGCTAAGAGTCCTCGAAAAGCTAAGATCCTTCAGAAGGGCAGCAGCAGTAGTGGCGCTCAAGTGGCCCAAAAACAATTGGTTCCCTCTAGTTCTAGAACTGAAACTGAAGCTGTTCCGTCTGCCGGACCCAACATTATCCCAACTGATCCAGCAGTCGACTGTCTACGCTTCATCCTCGAGAACCAACAACCTACATCTCACGATTTCCTCGGCCTAGCGGCGAACAAAAGGTTTAGAATCTCGAAGGATAATGTTAACTTCATCGAAAAGTGTAAGTCAAGTTCGATTAGGAAACAATATGAATCCTCATAGTAGAAATGGGTTTCCTTTGTGAAATCAAGGGATCCAACAGAGATATCGATAGATTTCTGTCTAGCTTTTTTCATATTCCTACAAGAACAAGGCCTGGCTTCTACTATGATTACCTCGTGTAAGTCGGCCCTGGCTAGACCACTTCTGTATGCTTTTGGAGTGGACCTCTCTAGTGAAAACTTTAATAAGATCCCAAAAGCATGCGCTAGCCTAAAAGCCAGCAACCCCACCAAAGCCCATCATGGTAAACAGAAGACCGAAAGGAATTCAGTTTTAAATGCGTTAAGAAAATCTTTATAGCAAAATAACTGCATTCGCTGGAAGAAAAACCGAATTGGAAATAGATTTCAGCTCTAGTAACATCAACTAAAATAACAACTAAGGAAGTCCAATTGTATCCAGAGCTGCGTTCGTGAATTCAGCACTAAAGGGGATGAAGGATGGCTAGCGCTGGGGAGAGTGACATTATGGCACCTCAACGGAACTTGGATAATGACCTTTGCGGATCGAGAAACATGCACAATTAATTCCAGAGTTCCACCTTCACGAAAATGTTGCTCGCTGGATATGAATTGCGAAAGGCGCTTTCACCCGAGGAAAATTTGAATTTCAGGTTTTTGATTAATAATGCTAATCTATTAGAGAGAGAGAGAGAGAGAGATGTAATGTAACTACAGATATATATATATATATATATATATATATATATATATATATATATATATATATATATATATATATATATATATATATATATTAGTGTACCCCTGACGTCAAAAAACAACATGCAAATATTTAGATGAATTAACACGCACATATGGATTCAACCCTTCCCACCCCCTCCCCTTTCCTAACTATAACCAATCTGTTCGGAAGTATGTGGGACTGTATGGCTTCCGAGTGTACCTAAGGGGTACCGACTCTCACGAGGGAATGACTACACCCTCTCACCCATGAGCGTGATAGGATATATATAATAGAAAGATATTTGCTCTTTATTATTTAGGGGATATGTAACTACAAACACACACACACACACATATATATATATATATATATATATATATATATATATATATATATATATATATATATATATATATATATATATATATATATATATATATATATTTGGGCTCAGGCCATGTCGTCCTAAGGGAAGTTCCTATTAGGTAGCTTTCTAGGGTATATTTGACTACAGTGATATTCCCAGAGAATTTTACTTTAAGGTATCCAGAATTCTAACTCCTGGAGCAAATGTCCCTAAATAATCTCACAGGGATATCGCATGATATCAGAGGACTTATTCTTGACACGTCACATAGCTATCTACGCCCCGAACAGTATTAACGCTTCGAGGGGGATTAGTGACAAGAATCTGAAACGAAAATGGAAAGAGAGCCGCTCATAAGGCATCTCTCCTATTCCGTTTCCAGTGTGTATCTAATGAAGGCGGTAGCGCCCTCTTTATTTCTTTTCGTGTAGCTCAACTACTCGGTGTTTTCCCTTGTGTTCTCTCATTATTTTGGATTTAATTCAACATTTTGATAACTTCTCCGGCCTCTTCTGCCTCTAGGAAGTTGAGTATTATCTTTACTATGTATAAATGTAAGCTCTTGTCATTTTTAATTAAATCAAAAGTGATTTTAACGTAAAAAAGAGCTGTTGCCTACCGGAGGCATCCTGGATGCTATCCCTCGCTCATATGGGTCATTTAGTTAGCTGGAGCGACGTTCCCGATTTGTTACGCTTTAATAATTTAGCAATTTAGCTCCGCTAGGAATGCTTATATTATACCGTCAGTTTTAGCTCAGTGATTTCGACACGTGTCGAGGTACCGATCTTGCCCTTCGTGAGGCTTCGTAGCCTAGACTTCTGGCACTAGTACTTTCATGCATGATGTAAGTTTTTCCGAATGTTATATTATTGAAGCTATAGGCAAATATTTCATACATGTAAGATATTGTTGAATGTTTTTTCCAAGATTGTATACGAGAGAGTTTCGGTGATTTAGGTAATCGATTCTCATCTTACCTAGTCTAGTATTCTAGGTACAGTAGTATACTTTCGCACATCCCCGATTGTTCTTTTTTGGGCTCAAGCCATGGCGTCCTGATGGAAGGTTCCTTTTTGGTAGCTTCCTTGGGTAAATAACTACTAAGATATTCCCAGAGAATTTAACCACAGATTATCACAGAATTCTAACTTCTGGAGCGAGTATCCTAAAGGTTTCCCTTTTAAGAAATCGTATATCAACAGGGGACGCATATATTAACGCGCCACATAGCTATCTACACCCCGAACAGAGTTAATGCTTCGGTGTGTAAGGGCTGAGAATAGCTGGGAGCCGTTCCATAGCTAATCTCATTCGTGGCTACTACTGATACTCGAGACGTAAACAAACGGGCGCCATTGCTTAAATGACGTCACGTACGTCTTCATCCTTTGTTCAGTAGCTCGCCCTACTTAGACGGATTTTCCCTGTGCTTCACTTATCGCTTTGCATCTACGTAATGTCGCTACCTTCAGCCTCGCCTTCTTCTGGAAAGTTGAGTACAAGGTTCCAGTATTGTTTAGTTAAGCTCTGACCGTAAAGTAAATATTACTTTCCGAGATAATTGCTGTTTTGTGGCAGAGCTGTGCCTCTACCGGACCCGCCATTTTATGGCGTTCTTTGTTGTTATGCATGCCTTATTTAGTTAGCCACAACAACGCTTCCGGCCTTATTTACTAATCGATTACATTAGTTTATTTAGTCTTCATAGCTAGGAACTTTTATATCGTGTTTCGACGCTTTTTATCGGTCATCGATTGACCTCATACCAGTCGGCTTCTATAGCCCCCAGGCCAGAGCGCCTGTATATAAGTGTTCATGCATGATTTTATTAGTGATCCTAGGCTAAGTTATGAAGATAGTGGCATTATTTTACAATACTTTCGACCGTGATGCAAGTGTTTTTTCGCCTTCAGGGACCATATAGGGGATAGGTTAGTTAGTGTCCCTTCCTAACCTAACCTCCTGGTAGGACCCCTATATGCTTCCTTCATCCCCTGCCTTGGCACTCCCTCTGTTTAGCCTTGATTTCCTTTCTGAGTAAGGGGATCAAGTGTCTAATGGAGTATTCATCGCCTCTCAGTCCTCCCTAAGGGAATGACCCCCCCTTAGGGTTGCGTCCGAGAGTGAGGTTAGGCTAGCCCTTCCTCTATGGCTAGGAATAGTCTATGACTGCCCTGCCATAGCGATATGTCTTCTATCCTTCCTAGTTCAGGACTCCTAGCCCTGTTCTAGGTTAGCTTTTGGAAGGTTACTCTGTCCCCTGCTGAAACTATACCCATGCACCGTTTCAGCCTGGCGGCCTTATCTTAGGTTAGGGAGTGTCCTCCCTTTCCCTAGTGGCCGCTCTGGTACAGATCCCCTTCCTTGGAAGACTCTTCTCTTCTCCCCTCCCCACCTATCTCTTGTATAGCCTAGCCTACACTTAGGTTAGTCTATACCCATCTGTCCCCTGTCCTACAACTCCTCCTTAGGGCGGAGTGATAGGGCTACCTTGAGCTTCCTTGTGCAGTCCGCTCTGGTACATATACCCTTCATAGTGTCCTATGGGGTTAGCCACTGGATGCGTTCTGCATGTGGAGGTCTCTCCCCTCTTGGGTGTCCCCTAGTCCTCCCTTGGGCTACCCTAGCCCCCGGTCCTCTGCGACCCCGGCTCCTGGGTGATAGAGCATGCCTCTATCATGGGTACACCCTCTCACGGGGGGATGTCTGGATTCCATGGCTGGACTTCTTACATCCTCCCCCTATCTCTCTCACTATCCGGGTGCCGGTCCCTTGCCGCCTCCACTGTCGGCGATACCTGCCTCCTACCTTGGTGACTCTCCCCTACCCTCATGCCGCCAGCCCCTCCGCTTGCCGGGGGACTGTCGACCGCCGCCGGCTCCCGCCGACGGCCTTCCTCCTTCCTCCTAGCTTCACCGCCCGCCCGCCGGTCGGCCACCGGAGTGCCGGCATTCACTGCAGGAAACCACGTTCAGCTATAACCATCCTTATCCCAGTCACCAATCCGGCATCCTCCGACCGCCGGAGCCGCCGCTCCTCTGCCGGCGTGCCGCCGTTGTGCCGGCGGCCGCCACCCTGGCTTTACTCTTGACTTACATTTTGTCTGTCCTAATGCCAGAAACTCTGCTGGAGCGGCCTCCGGCGTGCCGGAGGTCTGCCGGAACCTCCTGGAGGAGTCAAGGATACTTGCACCCCCTTCTCCTAGCTATCACTTGTATACTGATAGCCCTACACTGCAAACAGATAGCCTGTTACACTCTTTAGACCAGTGCCTTGGTACTGTTCTATTAGTAAGCATGCTGTCCCTTTGCATTCTTCAATATTCCAGCATGCTGCGTGCATCTTAGCGCGGCTGGTTGCCGGAAGCAGTTACCTTAAGGGACCTGTTAACTCCCTAATCTGGGACTGAGTGATCTCAGTCCCAAACTTATCCTTGGTTTTCCACGGAATTCCATTGCCCTGTGGAATTTCAGGGAATACTATCCTGTGCCTTTGGCCATCTCGGATTACCCATGGATAAAGCTTGCGGTAGCCAGACGGGCGAGATGCATGGAGTATGTTTTCTTTACTACTTCAATCTCTATGCATCACTCCCTTCATTAAGTTAAAATTAATGATTAATGTTAACTTAGCTTAAGAGCCATTCTTATGACTCCCCCCATACTCATTTTCTCTTTCTTCCACAGGAGGAGCAGACGAAGTGTGACTTCGACTTCTGCGCTGTGAAACGCCCGCACTTCTACGGGCATACGGCTTGCAGGACTCACGCCCCTTGTGCTGACAAGAAAGGGGATCTGATATTCTGGAACCCACTGAATTGTACGGTCTGCCAGGCTCACCTAGTTGATGCCTTCCATAACCCTCCCTCAGCGGAGGTCAGGGACATTTCTCGGGAGAAGTTACGCAAGTGGGTGCGTGGCTTCCAGAAGAATGCCACCGGACCGTACCTGGCCACTGAAGAATTGAGGTCACTCCTGTTCCCTAAGGCCTCCCCTGATTCTGTGGTTCCCAAGGATGCGATTCCCACTGTCCAAATTACAGTGGAACCTGATGTTGTCATGGCTCAGTCCATGCACGAGTGCCGCCTGGATTCTGAAGATGACGAACATATGTCGGACGTCTCGGAAGACACGGAGAAGACTCTTATGGCTCAAGGAGCTGAAGATGACGAAGACCAGGTGGAATACGCCGAGTCGGAGCAAGAGGTCGCTCCTCCTTCCATCTCCGCTCCTACTCCTACACCGACGGAAGTATCTATCCCGTCTACCTCCACGACCCCGGATCCCTCTTCTTCCACTCAAGAAATGATCCGGTTGATTAGAGCCATCATGGACGACAGGTTAAAGGAGAATCAGGAGTTCATCAGGTCCATGATGGGATCCAGAGAACCGAAGAGGATTTCGGTTAAGGATCTCCCCGCTTGCTCACATGCCAACCCGTGGAGGTATGCTGAGCATATGGTTATCGCGACCGGCAGGATCTTTATCAGCGACAAGATCGGCACGGTCCCTTTGGAAGACGTGGAGTTCTTCCCAAACTTTGAGGCCTACCCGGACTGTTACGTCCGACTTCATTCCGAACCTGCCTCTAAGGAAGAGACCGAACCGAAGGAAGAGATAGTGTTCGATCTCGCGAAGGCCCAGGCTATGCTAGCCAACACATTCAAGAGTAGGGGTTTTACCTGCTCTAAGCTTCCGGCCCTGAGCAAGAAGCACCCTACTTATGTCGCACCTGAAAATGCGGTACTTCCATTCTTGGAAAAGGCCTTCGCTGCGTGCCTTAAGGCTGTGGAAGAGGGGAAAGCCTGCCCTGCACTGGAAGGATATCCAGCATACTTTCGTCGTGGGAAAGCTAGATCCTGACGTCGCCGGACGTCAGTTTAATGAAGACCTCCCTAAGCTCAACGATCACCTCCTTCGTCGGGAACAAGATACGAAGGAGAGGCTCGCAGCATCTATGTCTCACCAAGTCCAACTTGAAATTATGGCCTGTGACACCAGAGTACCAGACCACTACATGGTACTCTCCAAATCCCACATGACTACAGTGATGAAGGACTTGTACCACTTCATGAAGGCTCGGAGAGCCTGTCGTGAATTCGTGTTCGCAGGTGCCACTGTGAAACACGAACCCCGGAGGCTGATTTCCTCCAACATCTGGGGCAAACACCTCTTTCCTTCTGACCTTGTGAAGGAAATCACTGACAAAGCCGCCACGGAGAATAGGAACCTTCTCCACAAGTGGGGCATGTCAAGAAAAAGGAAACCCTCTCAGGACGACGGACCTCAACCTAAGAGGAAATCCCTAAAACAGAAACCCCAGCAACGTCAACATAGACATCAGTTTCCGGGACCCGCTACCTCCCAAGTGGCAGCTCAGCCACAACAGACCTTTCAATTGGTCACCCAACCGGTGTTGTCACAGTCACCGGTCTTCACCCCTGCTTTCGAGCAACAGACAACTACCTTTCGTCCCAAAGGTAGAGGCTCAAACAGAGGTGCAAGCAGAGACGCATCTCGCCGTCCCTCCAGAGGCAGAAGAGGAAAGGGAGCTAGCGGCCGAGGCAGCAAGCCCTCGGGACACCAGAAGCAATGAAGTGCTTCCGGTGGGAGGAAGACTCCGCCAATTCCAGGATCGTTGGACCTTCGATCCCTGGGCACACAGCATCGTCAAGAAGGGTCTAGGCGGGAGTTGGACTCAACCACCCCCAACCTTCCAGCAATTCTTCCAACAATCAACCCCCCTTCTGGAAGAATATGTCCTAGATCTCTTGAACAAGAAGGTGATAAGGAAGGTAAAGTCCACCAGGTTCCAAGGGAGACTGTTTTGTGTCCCCAAGAAAGACTCCGACAAACTCAGAGTCATTCTGGACTTATCCCCCCTCAACAAGTTCATAGTGAACGACAAGTTCAAGATGCTGACTCTTCAACAGATAAGGACCCTTCATCCTCGAGGTTCCTACACGGTCTCCATAGACCTGGCGGATGCCTACTGGCACGTTCCAATGAACCACCACGCTTCCTCCTACCTAGGATTTCGACTCAAAGGAAAAGCTACGCCTTCCGGGCCATGCCCTTCGGCCTCAACGTGGCCCCTCGGATCTTCACAAAGCTGGCGGACGCCATAGTACAACAGCTCCGCCTCCGAAACGTCCAGGTGATGGCCTACCTCGACGACTGGCTAGTCTGGGCTCCATCGCCCGATGATTGTGTAAAATCTTGCAACAAAGTCACCCAGTACCTAGAACACCTGGGATTCAAGATCAACGAGAAGAAATCTCGCCTCTCTCCAGCTCAGAAGTTCCAGTGGTTGGGAATCCAATGGAACCTTCAGTCACACCGCCTTTCCATCCCCCAGAAGAAAAGGAAGGTAATAGCAGGGTCTGTCAAGCGACTGCTGAAATCCAAACGAATTTCAAGACGCCAGCAGGAACGAGTTCTAGGCTCTCTACAGTTCGCCTCAGTAACAAACCCAGTGCTTCGTGCACAGCTAAAGGATGCCGCGGGAGTCTGGAGACGTTCTGCATCCATCGCTCGAAGAGACCTCAAGAGACGGCTTCCAAACAGACTTTGACTTCTCCTAAAGCCGTGGTCAGAAGCAAAGGCCCTGAAAAGGTCCATTCCTCTTCAACACCCCCCTCCATCACTCAACATCCACACGGACGCTTCGCTGGAGGGTTGGGGAGGTCACTCCCACCAAAAACAGGCTCAAGGCACCTGGTTTCCCCTGTTCAAGACGTTCCATATAAACATCTTGGAGGCCATGGCGGTCCTTCTAACTCTGAAGAAATTATCCCCGCCGCCCTCGATCCACATTCGTCTAACCCTAGACAACTCGGTGGTAGTTCGTTGTCTCAATCGCCAAGGCTCAAGATCGCCCCAGATAAATCAGGTGCTTCTCCCAATCTTCCGTCTGGCGGAGAAGAAGAAGTGGCACCTGTCTGCAGTTCACCTACAAGGATTCCGCAACGTGACAGCGGATGCTGTATCTCGGACAAACCCGATAGAGTCGGAATGGTCTCTAGACGCAAGATCGTTCTCCTTCATCTCTCCCCAAGTCCCAGAACTTCAGATAGATCTCTTTGCAACGAGCGACAACAATCAACTTCCTCGGTATGTGGCCCCGTACGAGGACCCCAAGGCAGAAGCAGTGGATGCCATGTCACTGGACTGGAACAGATGGTCCAAGATCTACCTGTTCCCTCCCACCAACCTTCTGTTGAAAGTCCTCTCCAAACTGAGAACCTTCAAAGGGACAGCGGCCCTAGTGGCTCCCAAGTGGCCCCGGAGCAACTGGTACCCCCTGGTCCTGGAGCTGCAGCCCAAGCTGATCCCTCTCCCGGGCCCAGTTCTCTCTCAACAAGTACAGAAGTCGACTGTCTTCGCTTCATCATCGAAAATCAAGGACCTTCATCTCATGATTTTCTCTCCCTAGCCGCAAAGAAGAGGTTTGGGATCTCGAAGAAAAGTCTGGACTTCCTAGAGGAATACAAGACCGAATCCACAAGACGGCAATACGAATGATCCTGGAGGAAATGGGTCTCCTTTGTCAAGACAAAAAATCCTAAAGAAATCACGATTGATTTCTGCATGTCCTTCTTTATTCACCTTCATGGACAGGGATTAGCAGCCAATACGATTTCAACCTGCAAATCGGCCTTGACCAGACCAATTCTATATGCTTTCCAAATTGATCTGTCCAGCGACATCTTCAACAAACTACCGAAAGCATGTGCTCGCCTACGCCCAGCACCCCCACCGAAACCGATCTCCTGGTCACTAGACAAGGTGCTCCATTTCGCTTCCAACTTGGATAATGATTTATGCCCTCTCAAGGATCTGACTCAGAAAGTTATATTTCTCTTTGCTCTTGCTTCAGGAGCTCGAGTCAGCGAAATAGTGGCATTATCAAGAGAAGAAGGACACATCCTGTTTACCGATACAGGAGACGTTACCCTCTCCCCTGATCCGACGTTTCTCGCCAAAAATTAATTACCCACCAAAAGATGGGGCCCCTGGAGAATATGCCCCCTGAAGGAAGATGTCTCTCTATGCCCAGTAGAGAGCCTCAAGGTCTATCTTCGCAGAACTTCGAACTTTGGTGGAGGCCAACTCTTCAAAGGAGAAACATCGGGCAGCGACCTGTCACTGAAACAATTAAGAGCGAAAATCACCTACTTCATTCGCAGAGCGGATCCCGACAGTACACCCGCTGGTCATGATCCTAGGAAAGTTGCATCATCTCTGAATTTCTTTCAGAGCATGGACTTTGAAAGCCTTAAAAACTTCACAGGCTGGAAGTCCTCGCGCGTTTTCTTTAAACATTATGCGAAACAAGTGCACGAAGTCAAACATTTTGTGGTAGCCGCAGGTAGTGTTATGAAACCTGCACCTAACTCTGCGTAGAACAGTGAGTTACTTGGGACTCTAACTCTTCGGGTGCCTATGTTGACCCTCGAGCGATACATAGTGATGTTGAAAACACTTAGTGCTTTTATAACTGTTCTTATCCCAGGTGAAATGTCATAGTTGTCACATAAGTGCCGCATGCCCTGAGCATGATGTGTTTTAATCAAGACTTGCGTTCCTCGAGAACGAGTGCCTACTAATAAACTTGAAATTCCTTTTCAGATTCAAGAGCAAGTCTTTATTACTATGTACATTATAATTACTGTAAATGAACTTTACTTATTGCTGTAATTTATTTAATTTCTGCATTTGTGAAATAAAATTTCTATTTTATTATCTGTGCGTCTCAATCAGCTCCTACTTACTATGAAATACATGCCTGTCATAGTTTTATTATCCCCTTTTCCTTATGGTTATGGAGAAATTAAGACACTAACTCTTAATTTATATTCACTCTGATTATGTATGTTCCAATACGAATACTTACTCTTCATACCCTGGAGATGAATCATCCTTCTCGACATACAGTGCCCAACCACCACTAGTCTGCTTTCAGAATGTTCCTATACAAATACCAAACATTCAGCTTCATCTCCAAGTCCTTCAAGTTCTTCTATCAGAATGAATAGCCCTTCAATACCACTTTGACGTCGGCATAGCCCGTGGGAACTTCACTGCCAAGGGGGGCAGGATGCTTCTTCCCTACGGTTCTTTACCAAGATTACTATGCTAATTTGTCAATACCTTGGCACTTACTATTAGGGGAAAATCTACCACGATACATTGATTCTCTGGTATTCTTCCATCAGGACGCCATGGCTTGAGCCCAAAAAACGGATTTTGAGCGAAGCGAAAAATCTATTTTTGGGTGAGATAGCCATGGCGTCCTGATGGACCCTCCCTGCTACTTCGTCCAGTTTTAAGGTCCCACCCTGCTCTGCTGTATCATGGTGATGGGCAAGCAACTGGCTTCAGGATAAAGACGGACGTGACGTCATTTAAGCAATGGCGCCCGTTTGTTTACGCCTCGAGTATCAGTAGTAGCCACGAATGAGATTAGCTATGGAACGGCTCCCAGCTATTCTCAGCCCTTACACATCGAAGCATTAACTCTGTTCGGGGTGTAGATAGCTATGTGGCGCGTTAATACATGCGTCCCCTGTTGATATACGATGTCTTAAAAGGGAAACCTTTAGGATACTCGCTCCAGAAGTTAGAATTCTGTGATAACCTGTGGTTAAATTCTCTGGGAATATCTTAGTAGTTATTTACCCAAGGAAGCTACCAAAAAGGAACCTTCCATCAGGACGCCATGGCTATCTCACCCAAAAATAGATTTTTCGCTTCGCTCAAAATCCGTTTTCTCCTCCGGAGGCTAAGTTCAATCCCTCTCTCCCTCTGTAAGCCTTCGGCTTAATTCTAGTGGTTCTATCTGTATAATAATTCAGGTATAACTATTCTAGGATATGTCTGTCCTGACCTGATAACCAGAGTGACTGGTTTTTTGGGTTAGGGCAGAACATCAGATTTTCTAGTCTGTGGTCTGCTTCTTCCTAACATAGAGAA
>NC_090736.1:71296584-71299084 GCF_036898095.1 Palaemon carinicauda
TAACTACCAAGATGATACTGGCTGAAAATGGAATGACTCCCAGGCTAATTACAAGATTATTTTTTAGAATGTGACATGAAGAGGCAAAACCAGATGAATGGCAGTTAGGAGTATTAGTGAAACTGGCAAAGAAAGGAGACCTGAATGATTGCAATAATTACAGAGACGTAACACTTACATTAGTTGTTAAGAGACTGGGGAGACATATTGATGAAAAGCTGAAAGATAAAATAGCGGAATTTAAAAAAGATAGAAGATGCACTGGCCAAATTTTCATCTTGAGACATGTTGTACAACAATGCATAGATTATAGAAATCATCTTTTGATGGCATATGTGGACTATGAAAAGGCCTTTGATAGTATGCACTGGCCAGTTTTATGGAGTGTCCTGCGTTATTATGGAATTCATCTTAAATATGTGAATTTGATTAAGTCTGTTCATGAGCATAGCAAGTGCAAAGTTAATGTTAATGGACTCTTATCAAGTAAATTTCCAGTGAACAGCGGAGTACTCCAAGGGAATGTGTTGTCACCTATGTTTTTTATCCTTCTCATGGATTTTGTAATGTGTAGAACAGTTGGAAAAGATGGAGAAGGATTGGACGAGATTGGTGATAGGAATTTAGCAGACCTAGAATATGCTGATGATGCTGTCCTTGTTAACAGAATATCACAGGATTTGCAAAGCTTGCTTACCAGAATCCATGAAATATCACACGAGGATGGACTGAAGATGATTAGAGCAGAATATGCAATTGAAGATGAAATATCATTGGAAGGAGAAATGATTAATGAGGTAGAATCATTTTAAGTATTTAGGAACTATGATCTCCAATACAGGGTCTTCAAAATTAGAATTTGCTGAAAGGTTAAAAAAAGCAAATCAGATAAAAATCAGACTATATATCAGTATAGTGAGACCTGTGTTACCCTATGGACACGAGCAGTGGTGTTACAATGAAATAATCTCCAATAGATTGAGTAGATTTGAGAACAAAGCCCTCATAGAATATTGGAAGATGAATGGCAGGACAGGATTTGAAATGAAACTTTAAGAGAGATTACTCGAGCGTCATATGTGGATAAGACCATGATGAAGAGAAGATGGAGATGGTTTGGACATGCTCTTTGCACTCCCCAAGAAAAATTTGTTTAACAAACGTTCAGCTGGGCTCCACAAGGAACTAGAAGAGTTGGAAGACCCAGACCTACATAGCTGAGGAATATGAAGCGCAAAGTAGGAGATGAGGAATGGAGAAGTATTGAATTAAAAGCCCAAGATAGAGACTTCTGACGATATCTAACCGGGGCCCTTTACGTCAATAGTCGTAAGAGATGATGATGATGATATAAATGTGTGTGTATGTGTGTGTGTGTTTGTACGTGATTCGTCAAAAATGACAGCTAAATATTTAAGAAGATATACACGCACACGCAACTCACTCAAAACAGGGTATGACTACTCCCTCTTCCCTTATTGTGACTTCTGAGTGTATCTGATATTAGGCGTTTTTCTGGATCACTCGAAAAGGAATAGTTGTTTCGGTATCCAGAAATTTTACTTTGTCAGTTAATGTTCTATACTTGGCTGTCGATGCATATGTTCTTACGGCTACTAGAGCTTTAAGTGCTATTATTATTATTATTATTATTATTATTATTATTATTATTATTATTATTATTATTACTAGTTAAGCTACAGTGTCAGTTGGAAATGCAGAATGCTGTACGGCCAAGGGCTCCAAAAGGGGAAATAGCCCAGTGAGGAAAGAAAATTTCGAAATAAATAATCTACAAGAGATGAAATTAGCAATTAAAATAAAATATTTTCAAGAAAAGTATCAACATTAGAGTGAATATCTCATACATAAACTATAAAATCTGAAAAAAACAGAGGAAGAGAAGTTAGATAGATTAGATTGCACAAGTATACCCTCAAGCAAGAGAACTCTACCCAAAGACAGAGGGTGGCATGGTACAGAACTTTGGCAATACTAAAGATAAATGTCAAGATTGATCATCACTCCTTTTCATTCTCTTAATGTTTGTAGGTTTCTTTCGAATTTCACGACTGGCAAGGTAACCTACTTTGTCCATATTGCTACACGAATACAAGAAAGAAGTTTGCAAAGGATCTCGAAGTCTTGGTAGACTGGAGTTAAATCCTCTCTCCCCTCTCTCGGACACATGACCTTATTTTTATTGTGAGTGAAATATGGCTTATTGGGGAAGGCTTAGTGAGTGCATAGGCACTGCTGGGACATAAGTAGCTATTGCCTTACTCCCCTTGATCCTAACGTTGGAGGATAGTTACTTTGCTATTGATCATATGTTTGTCTATATTTGATCTCTGTTGATCATTGGTGACCTTAAAACCATTAAGTTGGTTCCTATGCCTGATTTTTTTTTTCTTTTTTTTTTGAATACTTGGGTTTCTTATCAAATTTACCTTCACTCTTTGAGACATGCTCTGGTTCATTAAACTCCAAAGAAAGGTGT
>NC_090736.1:71316584-71324084 GCF_036898095.1 Palaemon carinicauda
GAGTGTAAACAAAAGATAATGAGAAGAATGGAATGAAGATGGCGCTGAAATAAGGTGATATATTTACAAAGAAAATGGAAAAATAAACATTAGACAAATCAGATATGTTAGCATATGTACAACATATGGGGATATCACAGTCTCCCCATGTTTTTGTTTTTTTCCATTTCCCGAGGATCAACCGAGGTTATCCTTGATAATGAGTCTGCCACAATGTTTTCTCGTCCTGATATGGCGATTACTTGGATATTATGTGCAGATAGTATGTATGACCATCTTAAAACTTAGGGTTGAGAGTAGTGGACCTATGGAGATGCGACAGAGGAGAGTGGTCGCTGTAGACGTAGATAGTGTCTTGTCCATCAACATAAATCTCGTATCTCTGGATGGTAGCTACGATGGCGAATAGTTCTTTCTCCACAGTGGGCCAATTTAGTTGGGAACCCATAAATCGTCCACTGAAATAAGAGACTGGTAACAGATCAGCTAGTGGGGGCAGCTTTCCTGTTATGGCTGTTTTAGGAGCAGGATGCTGTAATAAAATGCCCCCATATCCAAGATCACTAGCGTCTAGAAATCTTTATAATTCCTGTTTGGTAGTTGGAACAGGATAAGAAGTTATGGCGCTAATATTTGCATCATGGGGTAATACTTTACCACCGCCAACTCGATGACCAAGGTAAGATACCTGACCTTTGCAGAAATTACTTTTTGCTAAGTTGATCGTTAATCCATGTTGTTTCAACCTTGAGAAAAATTCTTTTATCTTTTGAATATGGTATACCCATGTGTCAGAGGCAATGATGTCTTCTAAATATACAAATACTTTTTCCAAGTCTTGTAAAATTAAAGACATTACTCTTTGGAAGGTGGCAGGTGCGTTGGCTAATCCGTATGGCATTACGTTATAACTAAATAATCCAAATGGAGTGAAAAATGAAGAAATTTCCTTTGCCGTTTCTGTTAATTTAATTTGGTAATAACCCTTCAACAAATCTATTTGGTTTAAGTAGGTTGAATTACTTACTTGGTCGATGATATCTTGTATTCTTGGTAGAGGATACGAATCTTTAATTGTTAAATTATTAATTTTCCTGTAATCGGTACAAAGACGAAATTTACCATTTTTCTTTCCTACTAGGTGACATGGGGAAGCCCATGGTGACGCACTGGGTTCTGCCAATCCTTCTCTTATCAAGTAGTTCACTTCTTCTTTCATGATACCCAATTTCTTCTGTGATGTTCGATAGAAAGCTTGTTTAATGGGTGCAGCACCTGGTTGTAGTTTGATGTCATGATCTAGCATGGTGCATCTGCCTGGTTTATCTGAAGTTATACTAGGAAATTCATGGAATAAAGTTACTAAAGATTTACATTTTGATGCAGATAAGGGTTGTAGATAGTCTGATAAGTTTTCCAAGATCTTTGAGTTTTGAGAATCCTGCCAAGATGCAGTTATTGGATCATCTGTAAATTGATCCATAGGACAATCTATGTATGGTATGGCACTAGTAATCATTACCGTTTTACTTTCAGCTGTTGAGGGAGACAAATAGGCCTTTAAGAGGTTTATGTGGACTAATTGAGTAGACTTACGCTTATCTGGAGTGGCGATTATATAGTTGGTTGGCGAGATACGTTGAGTGATGGTATAAGGTCCCTGGTATTTCTCTCGTAGGGGAGAGCCTGCAATCGGATGGTATAGCAGCACTGCATCTCCTACTTTGAAACTTCTGGTTTTAGACTTTTTATCATAGTTAATCTTCATCTTCTCTTGAGCTGTTATCAAGTTAGTTTTGGCAATGGAGTGAAGATCTGAAAGTTTCCTGTTGAGTTCTGAAATATATTGGGAAAGAGGTACCTCATTATCTCCCAACTTCAGGATGCGTTCTTTAACTGAACTGAGGATAGTTCGTGGCCGTCGACCGAAGAGTAGTTCAGAAGGTGACATACCAGTAGACTGGTTTCGAACTCCTCGTATGATGTACATGATCAGTTCCAAATCGCAATCCCAATCGTTACCTGAACTATGGATGTATTTCCGGAGAAGATTCTTAATGGTCTGGTGAGTGCGTTCTAATGCTCCATTGGTCTGTGGATGGTAAGCTGAGGAAGATACTTGGGTTATATGGTAATCTTTCATAGCTGTTTTAAATGCATGACTCATGAAATTGGTTCCTTGATCACATTGTAGTTCAGTTGGAAATCCTACAACAGTAAATATGGTCACTAGTGACTTTAGGATGTTCTTGGCTGAAATGTTTCTTAAAGGTACTGCAAATGGATAACGGGTAGTTGGGCATAAGGCCGTAAGCAAGTATTCATGTCCCCTTTTTGTCTTAGGCAAAGGGCCTACACAATCTACTATGATCTTATTGAAAGGTTCTTTAGGCACAAGTATAGGTTTTAATGGTGCAACTGGTACTTTCACATTAGGACTACTTACTTTTTGACATGTTGTACATGTTTTTATGTACTCTTTAATGTCATTCTTCATGTTTGGCCAATAAAAGTCTTGACTGATGCATTCATGTGTTTTAGTGATACCAAGATGAGAGTTAGGAGTGAGACAATTCTAGGATCAGAGGTCTTATATCCTTAGGAACAACTACCTGGAATAGATCCTTCCAGGTTTCTAGAATCTAGATGACTGTTCTTGCCGGACCTGAATTTTCTCATTAGTACATTATTATTCATATAAAAATAAGAACACTTGTTGGTATCCTTTAGTTTCACTTGGTTGAAACACTGCTGTAGAGTGACATCTTTCCTTTGTTGATAGCTAAAGGAATCAGGCTGGATCTTATATGTACTCATCAACTCGTTGAAATCCATAGGTTCAGAGACTGGCAACGGGTTTGATGATGATTCAGTAGGGGGGTCCTTTTTACTGCTTCGTGTCACTGCTAAGCATTCCTCCTGTACAACATCACCTGGAGATACTGCTATTATGTTTGTTAAGACAACAGAGTTAGCTATGTCATTACCCAGGATTACATCTACATTCTTGCATGGTAACAGTTCTGGATTTACAGCTACTTCAGTAGTTCCAGAGAAATAAGGACAATGAAGGTTTACATTAATGAGAGGCAACATAGACTTACTGGTTAGGTCATTAACTGCAACATACCTGTGAGTTTCACCTTTAGATCGTATTACTTTAGGAGAGACGATCGTTTGAGAGGATCCAGTGTCTCTGAGTATGGTTACAGGTTTACCATTTATTATGCCTGATCAAGTGAAGGGTGCAAACGCTTGGGACTCATGTGATGCACAATGGAAGGTCTTTTTCTTCTCCACCTTAGGTTCTGGTTCCTGTTTGGGCAGATTAATTTGCTTAGGAGAGAATTGAAGGGGATTAGGTTTTCTCTTTAAGTATGAAGCTGCACAATGTGGATCAGGACATTCTGAAATATGATGTCCTTCTTGTTTGCAGTATGTACAAGTTTCCTTAGGTCTAGTTTCTCTATATGGGGTTTTACCTACTTTATGAATAAGATCAGAGTCATCTGCCTTTAAAGCGGCTTTCTTAGGGTCAGATTCATTCTGCTCTCTTAGATACACATTAATGCCACCTGGTATTTTCCTTAAGAACTCCTCCATTACTATTAAATCTTTCAACTGCTCAAAAGTTTTGACATCTACTTTGTCTACCCACTTCAGAAACTGTTTAATCTTTCTATTCATAAATTCTAAAAAGGTCTTCTGAACTTGCTTCTGACTATTACGAAATATTTGCCTATATCCTTCCGCAGTAATAGAATAAGCATCAAGGATTGCCTGTTTAATTATGAAATAATCATGTTCCTCTAACAGTGGCACATATAGATAATGCTTTACCTTTAAATGAGTTCCGGATGATCAAATACCATTTGTCCTAAGGCCAATTAAGATTCTTGGCTGTGTCTTCAAACACAGAAAAGTAGTTATCAGGTTCCCGTTCTTCAAATGTGGGAAGCAATTTCTGCACCTTGCCCACATCAAAGGGTTCGGGAATTAGCTTATCTTCTTCCTTTTCTTCCAGTCTTATAAATGCCAGATCCCGTTCTGTTAATGTGGCCGCTTCTCTCTCAATCTGCAGCCTAACACGGAGAGCTTTGTTTTTCTGTTCACTTTCTTTTTCTTGTTGCTCCAAAGCAGTTGCAGCAGCTTCCACAGCAGTTTCCACCTTGATACGTTCTAGGGAAGCAGCGGCAGCAGCCGTGCGCTCAGCAGCAGCGGCTTTCCTCTCTTCTAACTCAGCGGCGGCAGTTGCGGCTCGTTCAGCAGCAGCGGCTTTCCTTTCTTCTACCTCAGCGGCGGCAGTTGCGGCTCGTTCAGCAGCAGCGGCTCTTTCTCGTTCTGTGGCAACTTTCTCTCGTTCTACCAGAGTTGCGGCAGTTGCGGCTCTTTCAGCAGCAGCGGCTTTCCTCTCTTCTACCTTAGCGGCGGCAGTTGCGGCTCGTTCAGCAGCAGTTGCGGATTGCATCTTCATCTTTTCAAACTCCAGCTGCAGACTTAGTTTATCCAAGTCACCATTTGGATTGGTAACGGTTAGAGCTCGAACGTCAGCCAATTCTTCTTCTGGAACAATATCTTCATCTACAAGGAAGTTCAAAATATGACAGAATTACACATTTTACGGCAGTTGCGGGAACCTGTACATCATAATGGCGAGCTAGATTCTCTAGGTCAGTTTTTGTGGCAACTGTGGGAGATTCCACATGATCCCGTGGTGATACAATAAATTGTTGCAAGTTGAAAGGCATTTTGAATGTCGCCCGTGGCGCAAGATAAATACAAACTAAAATAAATATCCAAACTTTATAAGAATAAGTATAAGATCATACGATCGCAAAATAACAATCTTTCGATCACAGAAATACAAAATAGCGATCACAAAATTACAAGATCGAGAGATCACAAAATTACAAAATTATATGATTAAATCACCTTACACAAAAATAGCTTAAATACAAAATTAAGTCTCGCGAAACTTACGATAATACTATAAAACTTTTATTCACCGTTAACGACTGAACAATGTTTTTTTTTTTTTTTTTTTTACGCTCGAGATCTTAAACACGCGGCTAACTACTTCATAATTACTCAAACGACACGCTTAACATTACAAACTTTTACAACAATTTTACCGAAACAGTAAACAAGGCTTTAAAACGCAAAGGTATTTTTTACTTTAAACATACCTAATTAGCACGTTCTAGTTTACATTTCCTTTTAATTTATACCATCTTAATACGACAACTTTACAATGTTACCTTTTAATTTATATAAATATTCTATTATTATCGTTATGATAAAGTATCTAGTTAATAGTCAACACATAGTTTAAAGTAATTGATTATCAGAATAATGCGCAAACTGGACAAAATACTTACTATGCGCTTCATAGATATAACAGGAGTAATTTAACACAAGTATTCAAATATTCATTTACCGACACGTAAATGTTATTTGTACACCAAAATAGTACTTTTAACACCAAACAATATATAAGTTAATTTCCTGACTAGAGATAACGATTAGAATTACGAAAATCTCTGAAATTGGAAATTGGCTAATTTCACTTACGAAATTTATATAACAAAATAAATCACTTTATAATGAAATAGAGATGGAGGAAATTTCACTTAATGAAACTTAATTTAATAAATCACATTTAATGAAATTTGACTTATTTCCTAAATATCACTTTTGAATGGCGATTTTGAAAAATGGCAAAATCTTAGGGCTTCAGATTTTTGTTTTTTTTTATGAGAAATCTCTGGGATAAGGGATTTGAGTAGGCAAAACTTTAAAAGCTACCTACTGGGGGCATCTTCAATTAATAAGGGTGGTTTAGAAGCTGGATAATCAGCATACCTAAGTCTTAACTATATTAAGCGTGACTTGTTCCTCTTACAACCAAATGACTACCCAGACATATATTATACATAAATGTCTAATGGGAGGGAGACGAGACTTCTACCTTACCTTGGAATTATTACTGTCGTCCTTTATCCTTGGTACGCCACAACACAACACTCGATACTGTTCATAATCACTGGAACTGTTCTTTCACGATTCAATCACTTGATATAAATTTGATGAATCATATCGCACATCAGATCCCGGACAGGCCCCCAACTATTATGTGACGAACCACTGTGCAAACAATTACCCCTTTACAATGGGCGGTAGTTCTCTTCACACAATAAAATAGAAGTCATATGGGTAGACTTCCCAATTCACTTGTTTCTTATTACGAGTGTATAAGATTGTCGATTATGATCAAATGTATCTTCTTAAAGCTGGTTGCAGACAATCGAAGCACCAATAGCAGGATAATTGGAGGACAGGAACAATAAACTATGTTATAAACAAAACTTTAATCTTACGTTAAATAAAATAATGAAAAAGGACTTCAAAACAACAATAATAAGCAATGCAAAGTGAATGGGTGAGCAAGGTAGATGAATCTCGTGGTGGAGAACAATATATTCTACAAAATCAATTAAATTTGGGGTTACCTTATAACATGTAAGGTAAGAAAACAGGGAAGATTTACAGGTGGAAGGCGAGTGTAAACATAAGATAATGAGAAGATGGAATGAAGATGGCGCTGAAATAAGGTGATGTATTTACAAAGAAAATGGAAAAATAAACATTAGACAAATCAGATATGTTAGCATATGCACAACATATGGGGATATCACAATATGCATATATATATATATATATATATACATATATGTATATATATACAGTATATATATTATATATATATATATGTATATATATATATATATATATATTTATATATATACATATATATATATATATATAGATATATATATATATATATATATATATATTATCATTATTATTATCATTATTAGCATTATAATTTATCATTATTAATATTATTTATTATCATTATTATTATTATTATTTTGCTAAGCTACAACTCTAATTGAAAAAGTAGGATGCTACAAGCCAAGGAGCCCCAACAGGGAAAATAGCCCAGTAAGGAAAGGAATGAAGGAAAAAGTAAATATTTCAAGGACAGTAACAACACTAAAACAAATACTTCATATATAAACAATAAAAACTTTAACAAAACAAGAGGAATTGAAACTAGATAGAACATTGTGCCCAAGTGTACCCTCAAGGAAGAGAACTCTAACCCCGAGACAGCGGAAGACCATGGGTAACAGAGGCTATGGCACTACCAAACACTAGAGAACAATGGTTTGATTTTGGAGTGTCCTTTTCCTAGAAGAGCTGCTTACCATAGCTAAAGAGTCTCTTCTACCCTTACCATGAGGAAAGTAGCCACTGAACAATTACAGTGCAGTAAATAACCCCATTAGATGAAGAGGAATTTTTTGGTAACTTCAGTGTTGCCAGGTGTATAGGGACAAAAGAAATTCTATAAAGAATAGGCCAGGACTATTCGTTGTATGTGTAGGTAAAAGGAAAGTGTACCGTAACCCAGACAGAGGGGTTTAATGCAGTACT
>NC_090736.1:71344084-71350727 GCF_036898095.1 Palaemon carinicauda
GTAGTAGTTTCAGAGACATCCACGGACCTAGCAAACGTTCATATTATGATATCTGACAGAGTGTATGAAATTTCCCTGTGTTCTAACGATATGCCTTATAAAAAGGTGATGCAGAATCTTCTAGAGGTAACAAATCTATACGTTTCTATCTCTCTGTCTTTCTCTCTGTCAAGTACGCATGTTTATAACAGGGTAAAATATGCTAGGAACGTCATAAAAATATTTGAAATATTTAGGTTACCAAAAGCAGAAACCTCCATATGAAATGATATTGTTTAAGTTATAGATCCCTTCGATAACTGACCAATCCAGATGGATGTTAGACATTCTATTAAAAGATATCCTCCACAGTCACTGAATAATCCAACATATCCTCTGCATATTGCCCAGCTCTCCTATCCTTCTGACAACACTGGATAAACAGCATCCTTCACCCCAGCCTTCTGTATGATTTATTATGACAGCTCATTTACATATGATCCTCAGGAACAAACATCCTGGAGCATTTCCACGGAAGATGTCTAATTACATATGGCGAGATGATGTGCCTATCTGGAGCAGTATTACTTGCACTGACAAAACTATAGTTTTCTTCTTCTATCCAGTTCACTAACATTAAGGGTTTGGCCTTTATTCCACTAGATCTCTCTCTCTCTCTCTCTCTCTCTCTCTCTCTCTCTCTCTACGATGCTTCTCTTGGCACTTCCGAAATCTGTCGCTAAAACTTTACTCGCATTTTTTACCGAGATGGAGGATCTCCGTTTTCTATAAAATAACTCGCTTGTCACAACCATTGTATATCTTGCCTCTCTTCTCTGTTACTTTCTACTTTTAATGTTTACAAAATTCTATGGGCTGAATCTTTCCCCTACTGGTTTATTTCTGGTCAAAGTATTTGAAAGTTCCCACCCTTATTTGAAAAGAATACTTAGAAAGGGTTGAAGTAAGGTTTGTAAATATGTTACTCCAAACACTATTTACGCAAAATGGAGTCTGGTAAAAGAAAATGCTGCTATTGTAAGGTTATTTACCTTACAGAAACGTGAAATGGTAGTTGTGTTGGGTAACTGACAATTTTGACTGTTGATGCAGTACTACATAGGATCACTCCCTGATTACGATTAATTTTCCTTTGCCTACACATACATCGAAACATCGAATAATCTGGATCATTCTTTACACATTCTCCTCTTTCCTCTTACATCTGACAACACTAAGGTAACTGAAAAATTCTTCTCCCCTCCTGGGGTAGGAGAGACTCTTTAGTTATGGTAAGCAGCTCTTCTAGAAGAAGGACATTACAAAAGCAAGCCATTGTTCTCTAGTCTTGAGTTGTGCCATACCCTCTAAACCAGGGCCTTCCACTGTCTTGGATTAGAATTCTTTTACTGAAGGGAACATTCAGGCACTCTATTTTATCTGTTTGCTTATTTCCTTTCCTCACTGAGCTATTTTCCCCGGTGGGGCCCTTGGGCTTATAGCTTCCTGCTTCTCCAACTAGGATTGTAGCTTAGCTAGTAATGATAATAATAATACAATTGGCAAGCGTTTGAAGTGAATATGAATGTTGATTTTTATCCAAAGTTTTTCAGAGAAGGACTTGTTTGTTGGGAATACGTGGGTTCCAACAAAGCATATACATAAGGTTTTGAAAAGAAGAATATGTTAAGAAAATTATTTATTTCAATGTTCGTATTTTACAGAATAGAGTAATTATAGATGAGAGAATTAGATAGTGATAGTAGTGACATTAATTTATCTAAAACTAGAACGTAATTTTGATTGACAAAACAGGAGACAAATATTTCAGTGGAATAACTGACTTAGGGTTGTGGTATCCCATGCGAAACGTCCATCTCTTGCAATTTGTTGGACGGTAGTTCAAGTCCCGATTAAACTCGAAAGTTTCTTGTAGTTTCTGCAAACGTACTGTCTTTGTGAGCGAGGAATGGAGAGTTGGATGAACCTATAGGCCTTGCCTACTAAGTCATCAGCAGCGCTTGCCTGGCCCTCCCTGGTCCTAGCTTGATGTAGAGGAAACTTGGGCTCTGATCATATGTAATTTTAATAGTAAACAAGAATATGATTATCGGAAGGGAAATAAGATATAAGTGGGGCATAAAGTTGTTGAGTAAAGCAAGGAAGATACATTGTAAGATTTTGATTCAGTAACTAAGACAGATGACATAAGAATTGAGATTGTTATTTTTAATTCCAATTTCCCAAATTTGGTATTTCGTAACGAAGAGAGTAAAAACATTACCGAATCTATATCTACGAATATAAAATGAAACGCTATTGGGCAAATGAATGTTCATCTTGCTAGATATTATTAGTGTAGTAAACTCAAGTAAGCAGGAGCGACGAAGATAATTATTTAGAATCAACATGAAAATAAAGGTAATTCTGTCACTTTTGAAATATAGTCTCAAAAATAGAAACTGGAAGAGAATGCTCAACAAAACAACGTATTTTTTTTATGTGAAGCAAAGCGCAAATTATATACTTTTCTTTCCAACCCCACTTTTTCTCTCCTCGTAGTTGGACCTTATGAAGCAGATGGACGAAGGACACATGTCCAACTACGAAAGCAACGGAGAATTTGACCTGGTAGAGTTCACAGCAATGAAGAACATCACGTATTATTCCTGCTGCCGAACCCTACCCAGATATAACCTTCACCATAAAACTGAGAAGGAGACCCTTGTTTTATGTGTTCAATCTCATCTTGCCTTGCGTTCTAAT
This sequence comes from Palaemon carinicauda, assembly GCF_036898095.1. Classification (NCBI taxonomy): domain Eukaryota; kingdom Metazoa; phylum Arthropoda; class Malacostraca; order Decapoda; family Palaemonidae; genus Palaemon; species Palaemon carinicauda. The sequence continues at coordinate 71,346,830 of NC_090736.1, forward strand.
CAATGGAATAGGTGAGTTTAGCATATTAAAAAGAAACTAGTTCTTTAAGTTTCCCTGAATGTTTCAATTAGGTTTTCATCAAGAAGATAAAGCCTGACTGCAAATTGTGTCTCTCTGTTTGCCACTTTGCCATGGTTTTTTTTTTTTTTTTTTTTTTTTTTGAGTGTACAAGCATATGCACACAGAGTGTGTTATTTTGGAATGTAAATCCTTCCCCCCCCCCTCCTAACGCCGCCCCCCCCCCTCCTAACGCCGCCCCCCCCCCCCCCCCCCTCTTTTCCTATGGTGTGCAATCAGGAGGAAAAAATGCTTAGTGTCAAATAGTGATCAAAGCGAAAAGAATACAGTATACTATATGAAGGCACTGTTGATTCATATCTCCTTTCTAGAAGTGATACTTTGGTGGTAAATACAATGAAAGAAATAATGACACTTAAGCTGTTGAGACGAAGACCTCGCTTACCATAAGTGAATTAAATGTAAGAATTGTAATAACGAATAATGAAGAACGAATAAGAGTGAGAGAAGTGTTGGCAAGAGAACGCGCCCAGGATAGGAGTGAATGATGCTATGTGTTTACGAGGGCTCGATCCACAGTTGATGAGCCATTGTTGCATGTGTACTAAGCAGCTAATGTTGTGGAAGTAGTCTACAGAGGGATAAAAGATCAGTATATAAAGTATGAAAAGTGTAGGGATCATTGGAAACCACTTAATGTTAAATAAAAAACACACACTCACACGCACACACACACACACACACATATATATATATATATATATATACGTGTGTCTGTGGGCGTATGAGTTTGTGGGTGTGCTTATATATATATATATATATATATGTTAGGGGTAGACCTAATACTTTTAAAGGGAGATGTTTAAAAGGCAAAAATATTTATTCCCAGTGCGAGCAGCGAGGCGAGACGAGTTTCGACTGTGGCATTGTTTGGGCAATCCTGTCATCTCTTCATTTTCATCAGCATTTTGGAAGTAAACCAAGCCTTGCCAAGGGCGCCTGCCGTGATAAGGAAACTGTCTTGCTTGACCAAGATGTCATCGTCTTAATTAGTGGAGTCAGCATATCTTCAGAAACCGAGCCTGAGGGAAATCCTAGTTTAGGATATACAGTATGTCATCATGGAAAGACACGTGCTGTCCTTTTGTTACAACTTAACACGTGGTCCGGATTGCATCAAAAATTTCTTCTAGAAGCTTCCATGGCATGATCGAAGAATATATACTTATATATTTATACACAGATATGCTAATATATATATACATACATATATATATATATATATATATATAGTATGTATATGCATATATATTCCGTATTTTATTAACATTCCCATAAAAAATTCCTTTAATGGAATGAATTTGAGTATAAGGTTATATATGTATTAAAGGTGATCGTTACAAGTTGGTCTTATTACTAAGAACTTCGGAAGATTGTAATTCCTGCTTAATCACTCCCTGCCATCTCCACAATTAAAAACTTCTTCCCATAAAGACTAACGGTTAAAACGTGTGTGACAGACTTTCACCCTTAGCATTCTCAATGATGAACGCTGTCTTCCTCTCCATTTCCTTGAGTGTATCACTATATTCACTCAGAATAGAAAATACACTTTATTCATCTATTTTTACGTCTAGTCGAGTCGGAAGTCAACAAATTAAGACGTAAATTTGAGTTATCAGTTACTGGGGAATAAAAAAAAATGACATTTGTTGATTTTGTAAGATTAAATGACAAGTTGTTTGTCAGAGAAGGAGATGTCTTCGAATCAAATTTGAATAGAAGAAAGGATCAGGTTTTTCATTTTTTTTTTCATTAAATTGATATCTATAATAAATACTCGGATTTCATTGGTATGAAAAATCCATCTATACTACAAATCAAGAGATTTCTACGAACTAAAGTTACAACTAGAGTAAATAGGAAGTAATTCAGAGTAAGCTAGTTATTGCTTCAACTCAATTAGCAGTTGAAATTAATTTACATAAACCGCAAATACCAAAGCCAAATACAATGTCTGAACATTGACATGCCAAAGTATTATTTGCTTTAAACATTGGATATATTGCTCGGAAATCAAGAAAAATCAAATATTATTCATTTGTCTATTACAAATGATATTGAAATATCACTTACGTATTATAACATTTTCAATATAAAGCAGATCGTTATGCGACAGTGAAAAAAGACGCACATTTATTATGCATGCATGTATATCTATCTATCTATCTATCTATCTATCTAGCTATGTATATGTACATATATATATATATATATATATATATCATCAGAGAAGGTGGCGGTAGCCAGCAATTTACATTTCTCAAAGTGGACAGGGAAATAGGCAGTTCCAAGATTCCACTTATTATATATCCCGACGTTTCGTGATCGTCATTATCACATCTTCCAGGGCTACAAATAAGAAGTACATTTATAACATTGAGAAACAGTAATAAAAAATATACAAATATAAAAGGTAAAATTTAGTAAGAAAAACAAAAAATTCAAGTAAAAATATACATAAAGCAGAAGTGGAACCAACCTCCCAGAAGCGCAAATAAAAACTGAATGGCATCAACAATTACAGAACAAAACAAAGAAAGTTATGAGAAGTACAATTGAGTGGAGGAAGCTTTGGTGTTTAACGACGGAACCAGTCCAGAATAGGCAAGTCATGGAAAACTGATTTTGACATACTTAAAATGCTGGCCAAAAGAGAGAACCTTGTCATTACTAAACCAGACAAAGGAAAAGGAACTGTAATACTAGAGAGAGAGGAATACGTGGGTAAAATGGAGAATATTCTAAATGATGAGTCCAAATTTGTGAAACTTGGGGACCCGGATTTTAATAACATCTTTAAAACCGAGGATAAAATTAACAGGTTTTTAAAAACAGTTAAAAATGAAAATTCTATAAATGAGACTAATTATCAAAATTTGTTTTGTTCGGGGTCTTCATACGGCATTCTATATGGTTTGCCCAAAATCCACAAGCCTAATATTCCACTGAGGCCTATATTATCTTCTTTAAATACACCAAACTACAAACTAGCTAATTTCATCATTCCCTTACTAGAACCTCTAACAAAAAATTCATTTTCACTGAGTAACTCCTATGCATTTAAGGAAGTCATAACATCTCAGGACTCAGATCTTTTTATGACTAGTCTTGACGTTGAGTCGTTATTTACGAATGTACCTGTGGAGGAAACAATAGACATTATTTTAAACAAATTATTTCCGGAACCTAATGCCACTTTTTAATTCTTTTAATCGCACGTCTTTTAAGAAACTTTTGGAGTTGGCGGTGCTGGACACCGCCTTTGTTTTTAATGGCAAGTTGTATAAACAAGTGGATGGTATGGCTATGGGTTCCCCTCTGGGACCCACTTTTTGCTAACATTTTTATGGGCTCCCTGGAAGAGACCATGCTCGATAATTGCCCTTTGAGATACCATCCACTGTTTTATGTCAGATATGTTGATGACACCTTCTCTTTATTCAGAAATGAATTCTGTGCCGACGCCTTCATGGATTTCACCAGTTCGCAGCACAATAATATAAAGTTCACATTAGAAAAGGAGGAAGGAAATAAATTAAATTTTTTAGATGTGTTAGTATCTAGAGAAAGAGAAGGTTTTAATACCACGGTTTTTAGAAAAAAACTTTTACTGGATTAGGTTCGAATTTTTATAGCTCTTGTTTTTATAATTTTAAATTAAAATCTATTTTTACTCTTCTCCACAGAGCATTCCCTCTTACTTCTAGTTGGGAATATTTTCATACAGAAATACTTTATTTGTGTGATTATTTTAAGAAAAACTGTTTTCCGACTAAATTATTTTCTAAGCATCTCAACAAATTATTAAATGATAAAT
>NC_090736.1:71351227-71386227 GCF_036898095.1 Palaemon carinicauda
TTTTCTTACATGAAACTAGGTCTCTCTTATTTTTCTAGCATTATAATAGTATGGATTAGCCCATCAAAATAAAGTATGACGAACGATTCTTAAAAAACTGAAAATTTGTTGTATATGACCAACGAATATTGCGGTCCCTGGAGCGGGTAATTTAGGTGAAAAAGAACTAAATGAATAAATATTAAAATATAAAGTAATATAAGTCATAATACTGTCCTTTAAAATGAAGGTTCAAATGCTGGCGCAGAGTTTTTTTTTTCTCTACAATTCAAATCAATCAGCTATGATAGTATTTCTGGGCTCAGGCCATGTCGTCCTGATGGAAGTTCCTTCATTAGTAGCTTCCTAGGTTATATTTGACTACAATGATATATCCCAGAGAATTTACCAAAGTTATCCAGAATTCTAACTCCTGGAGCGAATATCCCTAAAAATTGGATATCGCGTAATCAGAGGACGTATTCTTGACACGTCTCATAGCTATCTACACCCCTAATAGCGTTTCTGCTTCGAGGGGAAAAAGTGGCAAGAATATAGGAGAGGCCTACTATACTGTAAATAGTGCGCCGAATCGCCACCGCGTTGCGCCACCAAGCCGTTCTTTCTCTTGTAGCTTCGTTGACCAGTGTTATCCTGTGTTATCTCTCACTATTTTGGAGTTATTTGTCGCTATGATGTCTTCACCATCCTCATCAGCTTCTGGAAAGTTAAGTAATATCTTTGAATTGTGTAAATGTAAGCTCTTGCCAGTTTTTCTCTTCGATTGAGATCGTAATTAGCGTAACAAGAGCTGTTGCCAGCCGGATGGCGTCATGAACGCGGTCGTTCTTCCTGTACATCTAGCTAGCCGGAACGAATTTCCCGGCATTATTTGCTTTAATAACTATAGCTATCTAGTATTATTGCTAGGTATTTTTATATTATGTCATTGTTGTCCTGGATTTGGCTATTCATGTCAGAGCCTCACGAGTGCTAGGCTTCCTAGCCTAGGCACCTATACAATTCAAGCATGATATAACCTTCCTGGTAAAGTTTTATTGAAGCTTGGGCAATATTTTATACAATTAAGATATTACTGCATAAATTTTCCTCTTCCAAGATAGTATACAAGAGAGTTTCGGTGAACGATTCTCTATGCTCCTAGACTTACTAGCCTAGGGGCTTTAGTATACTTTCATACGTGTCCCCAATTGCTTTTGTATTGTTTTCTAAAGTGAGGTTGATGCCTCCTATACCTTCTAAGTCGATACCAATCTCTTGGCGAGATTTAAGATCAATTCCCCTTCCCGCTGATAAGCCTAGGCTACCCTCAGTTAGCTTTGTTGTGAACTAAGTTCTGGCAAAGTTTACTGGGGTGTTTCGTTTCTTTCTCTTAACCACTGAGTCGGTTTTTGAGTTTAGAACGGGACATCAGAGTAAAGTCTGTGTTAGGCATCTTACTGTCTCGGTGAAATGATTTCCCAAGTCAGGGTAAGCTGTCTATACAGGAGGCTAGGCCTCCGTAGACCATACGTGGAGGTTTTTGTTTTATAATTCCTCCTTCCTCGTTCTAGCAGACATCCCTGTGCTAGTGGATCTTAGACCGAAGAAATTATTTCTTCATTGTCTAAGATACCTGGTACGAGATTCTGTTCTCTTGCGAGATTGTGTCCTATGGCCTCTTTCTCACTTGACTAACCCAACCGGGGGAAATGATTTCCCCTACTTGAGGTTACCTTGTGAGATCAGAATCCTTTAAGTTGGGTAATGCCTTCGGGTATTACCTTACTTATAGGACTTTTCCCCCTTCCCCGCTGTCTCTTTTGTGTTGGATGAACCATCACCCTCCCTGGCCGTCATTCTACATTTGACCCTAAGTGTAATCTATAGAACTGGCCTGAGGTTCCCTGTCTGCTGCCGGCCGGGGCGGCTGCCGGCAGGTACCCTCATATCATTAGAGTGTTCTTCAATTCCTCCCTTGGACTGCCTTCCATAGCCCATATGGATGGGATATGGTTTGGTGGAAGCCCGAATATAATTCCCCTTCCACTTGAACCCTTATTCAGGACGTAGGGCGGCCAGGCTGAGCCTTTGCCTTCCTCCATCCTTTCTCTTTTTCTCTATCTTTCCTTATACTGGGCCGGCCGCCGGCAGCTTATAGCTGTTGGCGGCCATGTTGGTTGTATGTCGGCCGGCAGTTACTCTGCCGGCAGTTACTCTCCCAGTACTTGGCGGGGGTGTCGCTGAGCGATAACCCAACGACAATAAACATAATATGACCAGTGGCCGGAAACTAAGTTGTCGGCCGGCAGTCGGCCATCCAAATTATAGATCTGAAAACAGTAACTGCCTTCAATAGCCCAGAATACACCGGCATATGTCGGCAGGCCCGGCATATGTCGGCAGGCCCGGCATATGTCGGCAGGCCCGGCATATGTCGGCAGGCCCGGCATATGTCGGCAGGCCCGGCATATGTCGGCAGGCCCGGCATATGTCGGCAGGCCTGGCATGTGCCGGAAAGGCTGGCATATGCCGGCAGGCCCAGCACATGCCGGCAGGCCCGGCACATACCGGCAGGCCCGGCAGGTCTGGCGGCGGTATTGCTGTTGCCCAAAAGTTTTTTCCAACCTACAAGGTGCATCATGGGCACCCTATTGTGAGACCATCACATATAAGAGAATGATCCTCTCTACCACTTAATGGTTATCAACCATTAATTCACCCCCAATATTGAACCTGGGACATTGTGTTAAGAAGACACTTTATATCAAAGGATATTATCTTCCCATACAATATTCATTAAGAATTTATTGTTCAATATTGGAGGAGGTCATAGCAATGGGCTGGACAGGAAACACAAGCAGGTGTCTTTCCTATTTTCTAGCTTACTCTATCTAAGCTAATATTTTCAAAAGAATATGTATGCTGAAATCTGAGAATTTCACCGAATACTTATATGCTTTCTTTCTTTACAGGAGGAGCATCCCGAGTGCGGGAACAGCTTTTGCAGGGTCCATAGCAAGAACTTTTACGGCCATGAAGTGTTCAGGGCCCATGCTCGCTGCACACTCACCGAAGGGGCTCTCAGATACTGGGACCCACAGGTATGTACTGTTTGTGACAAACTGGTAAAAGAGGCTATTGATGATCAAGAGTCTACTGAGTCAAGGGATGCAGCAAGGGACACGCTGCGAAAATGGGTCAAGGGTTTTTAGAAGAACACCTCTGGCCCATACCTTCCTAATGAGAGGATGAGGGACTGTCTTTTCCTTAGGGCATCTGCGGATGCAATCATTCCCCAGGCTCAACCTGAGATTCCCCTAGTACAGATTCTGATGGAATCTATTTTTTCGGACGCCCTGAAGGGCATCCAATTAGATGACAACATGTCGGTTGTCTCAGAGGAGACTGAAAACAATCTCCTACTGGAAGAACTGGAGCCAGAGGATGACGTACCTCCTGAGGCTGAAGTCAATAAGACCGAAACGATTTCGGTATCATCAGCCACGGTGACTGAGCTGGTGCCTTCGACTTCATCTACTGCACCCCAGTTAGATTCCATCACGAATACGTTGCACTCGCTGCTGTCTAAGGTGCAGGACAATCAGAAGAAATCGTCCGAGAAAGAAGCTTCTCTTCGGACGGAAATGCATCAGCTGGTTACAACACATTTAGCCACGAAGAAGCTAAACGTCAAGGATACCCCGCTTTCTCTGACGTTAACCCTTTGAGGTATGCAGAGCATATGCCAATGTTGGGGGGGGGGGGGGGAAGATCTTCCTCTCAGAGAAACTGGGCACTATCCCAGTAGAGGAAATTGAGTTCTGGCCCAGCAAAGGGGCCTACCCGGACTGCTATGTCCGTCTAAGGATGGAACCTGCATACAAGGAGGAAACAGAGCCGAAGGACACGATTGTCCTCAAACTCTCTAAGGCTAATTGCCTTATATACAACCACCTTGAAAGAGAGGGCCTTTACTAGTTCCAAGGTGCCGGCTCTCAGCAAAAAGCACCCCTCCTTTATTGTTGACCCCAAACGTGCCTTCCCCTTTATGGACAAAGGGTTTAAGGCAGCCTTAAAGGCAGTCGAAGTAGGGTAACCTTGCCCTACACTGGAGGAGTGTAGACCCTTTTCCCTTGCTTTTCCATCAGACGATAAAGACTGGAAGGATGTTCATAATACCTTCACAGTTGGGAAGCTGGAGGCAGATATTGCTGGACGACAGTCCGGAGAAGACCTCCCGAAGCTGTCAGAGTCTCTCCTGCGCAGGGAACAAGAAACTAAAGAACGTCTTGCTGCTTCCATGTCTCTGCAGACTGGCTTAGAGATTATGGCAAGCATCCCGGACAAACCAGATTTGTACATGGTCTTCGCCAAATCTCATTTGGCGACAGTCACCAAGGACTTGTACAACTTTATCCAAGCCTGAAGGACTTGTAGAGAGGTCGTATTCGCCTCGGCTGCGATGAGACACGAACCAAGGAAGCTCATAGCCTCCAATATCTGGGGAAAAGACCTCTTCCCAAGCGAAGTGGTCAAAGAGGTCGTTGACAAAGCCGCTACGGAGACCAGGAATCTCCTCTCCAAGTGGGGCATCTCCTCAAAAAGAAAATCTTTCACTGACGAGGGTCCCCAGCCGAAGAATAAATCAAAACGACCAAGAGTGCCCTCTTGGCCTAGAAATCTGCAACAGCTTCCCGTGGCCACGGTGCCCCAGAGAGTGGCAAAACCAACCACCACCTTCCAACTGGTGCCACAAACGCTGGCGACCCAATCGCCGCTGTTCACCCCAGTGTTTGAAAGCCAATCGACGACTTTTAGGCCAAAGTCTCGAGGTTCCTTTCGAGGATCCTATAGATGCCCCTTCAGAGGTAGGGGTAACAAAGGTGGACGTGCCTAAGGAGGCAAGTCCTCCAACCAACACTCCAAGTGAGATACTACCGGTAGGAGGGAGACTTCTCCTCTTCCGGGATCGTTGGACCTTCGATCCTTGGGCCCACAGCCTAATCAAGAATGGACTAGGGTGGAGTTGGAGCTCAACTCCACCAAACTTTCCTCAATTCTTCCAGCACTCAACCACCATTCTGGAAGAATATGTGCAGGAACTCCTGAACAAAAGAGTTATACAGAAGGCAAGGTCCATCAGATTCCAAGGAAGGCTATTTTGTGTTCCGAAGAAGGATTCGGAAAAGCTCAGAGTCATTCTAAACTTATCACCACTTAACAAGTTCATAGGGAACCACAAATTCAGAATGCTGACGCTTAAACACATAGGGACCCTTTTCCCAAACGGGCATACACAGTCTCCATAGACATGACTGATGCGTACTGGCATGTTCTAATCAACCTTAAAGTTTCCCCCTACCTAGGGTTCAAACTACAGAAAAGAAAGTACGTTTTCAGAGCCTTGCCCTTCGGTCTAAGAATAACCCCAAAGGTATTCACTAAGCTTGCGAATGCAGTCATTCATCAACTACGCCTAAAGGGGATCCAGTTAGTAGCCTACCTGGACGACTGACTGGTGTGGGTAGCATCCGAGGAAGAGTGCAGGCAAGCCTCTAAGCAAGTGATCCAGTTCATGGAACACTTAGGATTCAAGATCAACTTGGAAAAGTCTCGTCTATCTCCAGCTTAAAAGTTCCAGTGGCTGGGTGTCCACGGGGATTCACAGTCACACTGCCTTTCCATTCCATCAAAGAAGAGGAAAGAGATAGCGGAAATTGTCGAGAGACTTCTTCAATCCAACAGGATATCAAGAAAGCAACAGGAGAGAGTGTTGAGGTCCCTCCAGTTTGCCTCAGTGACAGATCCAATATTGAAAGCATAATTAAAAGATGCACCAGGAGCTTGGAGAAACTACGCATCAAACGCTCGAAGAGATCTACAAAGACCGATTTCAAATCATCTGCAATCACTATTCAAGCCATGGTCAGAAGCCAAGAACCTGAAGAGCAAGGCACCTCTGAAACCACCTCCACCGGCAGTCACCGTTCACACGGACGCCTCAAAAGAGGGGTGGGGAGGTCACTCTCATCATCGGAAAGTCCAGGGAACCTGGTCTCCCCTCTTCAAGACCTTCCACATCAATTTTCTGGAAACCATGGCGGTTCTTCTCTCTTTGAAAAAACTGGAACTTCGCTGCTCAATCCCCAACCGTCTAATTCTAGACAGCAAAGTTGTAATGAGATGCCTAAATCGACAAGGCTCGAGATTGTCTCACATAAATCAAGTGATACTGGCCATCCACAGTCTAGCGAACAAGAAGAGATGGCCCTTGTCAGCAGTCCACCTTCAAGGGTTCCGCAATGTGACAGCGGACGCTCTATCCAGGGTCAACCCGATAGAGTCAGAATGATCCCTAGCCGCAAAATCATTCTCCTTCATATTACGCAAAGTCCCAGGACTGCAGATAGATCTCTTCGCAATGAGCGACAACAAGAAGCTACCCCGGTATGTAGCCCCGTACGAGGATCCTCTAGCGGAAGTGACAGATTCAATGTCCATCGATTGGAACAGGTGGTCCAAGATCTACCTGTTCCCTCCAATCAACCTCCTGCTGAAAGTCCTCGACAAACTGAGATCCTTTCGAGGGATAGCAGCAATAGTGGCCCACAAGTGGCCCAACAGTGTTTGGTTCCCTTTGATAACGGAACTACGCCTGAAGCTGATCCCGTTGCCAGACCCAGTTCTGACTCAGCAAGTGCAGAATTTGACTGTCTCAGCTTCATCAGAGAAAACCCAGAACCTTCATCTCATGATTTTCTCGCCCTAGTGGTCAAGAAACGATTCGGTATTTGTAGGGACAGTATTAACTTCTTAGAAGAATAGAAGACAAAGTCAACAAGAAGGCAATATGAGTATTCCTGGAAGAAATGGTTGGCCTTTGTCAAGGTGAAGAAACCTAAGGAGATTTCTACGGATTTCTGCTTGTCCTTCTTCATCCATCTTCATGAACAAGGTTTAGCAGCCTACACGATTACTACCTGTAAATCTGCCCTAGCCAGACCAATACCATATGCCTTCCAGGAAGACTTTTCTAATGAAATCTTCAACAAGATTCCAAAAGCCTGCGCTAAACTTCGGCTCGCAGCTCCTCCAAAGCCCATTTCATGGTCTTTGGATAAGGTTCTTCACGTAGCATCAACTCTGAACAATGAGGATTGCTCGCTGAAAGACTTGACTCAAAAGGTGATATTCATATTTGCACTAGCCGCAGGAGCCAGAGTTAGCGAAATAGTGGCCCTCTCGAGGGATGATGGCCACATTCAGTTCACAGACTCCAGAGAACTGAGCCTCTTTCCCGACCCGACGTTTCCCGCCAAGAACGAGCTGCCCACTAAGAGATGGGGTCCCTGGAGAATCTGCCCTCAGAAGGAAGAAGCATCCCTCTGCTATGCCTAAAGGTCTATCTTCGTAGAACTTCAGACTACAAGGGAGGTCAGCTTTTCAGGGGAGAGACTTTGAAACAGTTAAGGGCGAAAATCACCTATTTTATACACAGAGCGGATCCAGACAGTACACCTGCAGGTCATGTCTCTGAATTTCTTTCAGACGATGTCGCTTGAAATCCTCCGTGCTTGAACTGGATGGAAGTCATCCAGAGTTTTCTTCAAACACTATGCAAAGCAATTACAGGAAATAAAATTTCATGTGGTGGTGGTTGCAGGCAGTGTTATAAAACCTGCCGCTTGATTACTGCGAAGAACAGTGCACTAATTGGGACTTTTAGTGAAGGGTGTACATGATAGACTCGTAAGACATATGATGTTGTGTATTGTGTTTAGTGATAACACTATAGACTGTTCTCTCTACACAGGTGACATTAAGCATAATAGACTGACACAAGTGCCAGGCATACTTATATGCACAGTGTTCCTAGTAACAACAGAATACATAGTGAAATTTTATATTTCCCTTAGAGTGGCTAATGTTTTCCTTTTCAGGTGAAACTTATTTTAATTCTGTTATTACTATTTATGCTTTTATGCAGAATTGTTCTGCATAAGATGTAATTGAATAAAACCATGATTTCTATTTTTGTAATAAACAATAGAAGGAATCTTTGCGTCTCTTTCGCCTCAAACATTCTAGATTAAGAATAAAGTCAGAGCATCCTTGATTCTTTTAATATTTAAGAAAATATTGGGGAACTAAGGTTAAGACTGTTCCAAGCAAACAGGTAAGAACTGATTGTACTAAACTGTTTATTTTACTGAACTAAGGTTTCCTACACGTACATAAACCTGTCTGTCTCTTTTCAGCCAGACTTGGGAGGTATCAGTAACCTATACAGAGATATACCATCTAATTACAAACTATACTTTATGTATATGATGACACTAATATACAAACTGTTCGCTAGATTGTTCCTTGAACTCACAATCCTCGGGTTTTTTCCTAAGAGTCTACCCAGACTCTTCCCTGTAGTGGGCATGAAGAACTGACATAGTTTATGATCAGTTAATTGATGTATAACAGTAACATTAAGTGTCTCTAGGTCTAGAAGACCAAATAGGAAATATTTATCTCGAGATAACGGCACTATGGAAAATCCACAGATACATGATTGCTCTGGTAAACTGCCATCAGGACGACATGGCCTGTGCCCAAAAAACATATTTTGAAGCGAAGCGAAAAATCTATATTTGGGTGAGGTAGGCATGTCGTCCTGATGGACCCACCCTCTTTTTGACTAAAGGATAATGAATCTCTCCCTATGGTACTGTATCTGTAACACCTACAAAGCTACAAAGAACGGCTTGGTGGCGCCTAGTGGTGGCGATTCGGCGCACTAATTACAGTACAGTAGGAGTGTCAAGAGCGTTGTCTCTTTAACGACTCTCCTATATTCTTGCCACTTTTTCCCCCTCGAAGCGGAAACGCTATTAGGGGTGTAGATAGCTATGAGACGTGTCAAGAATACGTCATCTGATTACGTGATATCCAATTTTAAGGGATATTCGCTCCAGAAGGTAGAATTCTGGATACCTTTTGTAAATTCTCTGGGATATATATCACTGTAGTCAAATATAACCTAGGAAGCTACCAATGAAGGAAATTACATCAGGACGACATGGCTACCTCACCCAAAAATAGATTTTTCGCTTCGCTTCAAAATCCGTTTTCTTCATGGATAATAATCTGAGATATCTTTCTGAAGATCAAGATGAAAACAGTGGGTTAGTTTATGCTTTAAAGGAGGATACATCACCTTTAACTTTAATTCACAGGAGATTTCTTCATCTGAAGAAACAGAATAACAACTGTTAACGTGGTATGTAAATTAGTAATTATTTTCATATGGATCAATACCTTACGAAACATCTATAAAAATTTCGTATTGTTTCTGATATTATATAGTAAGAATATTTTGGGCAAAGGCCTAACTTATCCATCAAACGATCAGGTTTCACTTGGGGATTACGTGGCAAAGAAAATAAAGAAGAATAAAATGTAATACTTTTCGTTACATTAGCTATGTAGGGTAGGCTCCGGGTTGAGAGGGTGCTAATTGTAAAAATATTTGCCAAAAATACACTAATCAAGACAGGCTAATGAAATTTTGAGGCATTATTAGCACTATAATAAGGCATATCCTCTGTAAGTTTTATCATCCTACAGGGAAAATAAAGGATTTTATGAATAAAAATGTGAAAATTGGAGCTAGCGACTTAAAGTTGTTTGGTGACCAGTGAGAAACTAATGTCTTGAATTGAAATTCGCTCTGTAATTATGTTTGTTTATCCATATGGAACAAGCAGACCAAGTTTTATCAAAATCGAACAGTAAATAAGCACACAGAAAGAAAAAAACGAGGAGGTTAGGTTAGGTTAGGTAGTGATGGTGATGGAGGGATACCTAGAAATAAATATTCACCAAAAATTAAAATTTCGATTTAGGGAAAAAACCTTCTGTGTTTTTCTAGGTATTATGTCACTTAATGGCCTAAAACATCTAAATATTATATTACTTAAGGCATAAGAGCAGGACAAGCAAAGAAATATTTCTCGTTTTTTCTTTTTCGGGAGAGGGGTGTATTTCTTTGCTTGTCCTGCTCTTATGCCTTAAGTAATATAATATTTAGATGTTTTAGGCCATTAAGTGACATAATACCTAGAAAAACACAGAAGGTTTTTTCCCTAAATCGAAATTTTAATTTTTGGTGAATATTTATTTCTAGGTATCCCTCCATCACCATCACTACCTAACCTAACCTAACCTCCTCGTTTTTTTCTTTCTGTGTGCTTATTTACTGTTCGATTTTGATAAAACTTGGTCTGCTTGTTCCATATGGATAAACAAACATAATTCCAGAGCGAATTTCAATTCAAGACATTAGTTTCTCACTGGTCACCAAACAACTTTAAGTTGCTAGCTCCAATTTTCACATTTTTATTCATAAAATCCTTTATTTTCCCTGTAGGATGATAAAACTTACAGAGGATATGCCTTATTATAGTGCTAATAATGCCTCAAAATTTCATTAGCCTGTCTTGATTAGTGTATTTTTGGCAAATATTTTTACAATTAGCACCCTCTCAACCCGGAGCCAAAGGGCACTATTTTCTAATTAAAAACTATTTTCCTTTTCATAATTATATCAATAAATACATAATGTAATTCCACTCCTTATTATATACTCATAAGAATTATTTTCAAGTAGTTTTCCAAGCCCAAACACCTCGCTTAAAGAATCTTGCAGATTTGCCATGTTCCTTTAAGTTATAGAGGAAAGCGAACAATCCGATTGTGCTCCAAGTATCGTTTTTAGGACAAACTTACTTCCCAAAATAGGTTTTGTTCGCGCTGTGCATCCAGGGAAATAACGCTGTTTATAACATGAAATTAAGGTTAATATTTTTCGGACGCCCATTTCATGATCCTTCCGTGTTTGGCTAGAACAAACTATTGTCTATTCTCCAGGCGTAGAATGGTGTTCACGACTCCAAGATACTGTAACTTTGTTTTGGTAAGAGTCTCTGTCTGCCTGTCTGTCTTTTTGTCTGTCTATTTTACTTCAAAAAGAAAAATATATTAATGGTGTTCTCAGTTTACGAAATGATGAGTTAATGGCTAACAATACAGAAGGCCAAAATAAATTAAATTATTTAAATCATACAACTTGATATTAACTAGTTAAGAGCTAAACCTCATATTCACCAAACTTGGATCAATATTTCAAAATAAAAATCAAAACTTTCATGAATAAAAAAAAAAATCCCACATATACTGCGATACACGAGTAAATGTTTTTATTCTCGCTTGAAAGAATATACACATATCCTATATAACATTGAATTTTTTACCTACATGAATTTCTTGACAAACAAAAGGTTGACACATCTTCAAATCGTTTGCTGAAAGACTTTCTAATTGAATAACAAATATATGGGGCATCTCCTCAAAAAGAAAATCTTTCACTGACGAGGGTCCCCAGCCGAAGAATAAATAAAAACGACCAAGAGTGCCCTCTTGGCCTAGAAATCTGCAACAGCTTCCCGTGGCCACGGTGCCCCAGAGAGTGGCAAAACCAACCACCACCTTCCAACTGGTGCCACAAACGCTGGCGACCCAATCGCCGCTGTTCACCCCAGTGTTTGAAAGCCAATCGACGACTTTTAGGCCAAAGTCTCGAGGTTCCTTTCGAGGATCCTATAGATGCCCCTTCAGAGGTAGGGGTAACAAAGGTGGACGTGCCTAAGGAGGCAAGTCCTCCAACCAACACTCCAAGTGAGATACTACCGGTAGGAGGGAGACTTCTCCTCTTCCGGGATCGTTGGACCTTCGATCCTTGGGCCCACAGCCTAATCAAGAATGGACTAGGGTGGAGTTGGAGCTCAACTCCACCAAACTTTCCTCAATTCTTCCAGCACTCAACCACCATTCTGGAAGAATATGTGCAGGAACTCCTGAACAAAAGAGTTATACAGAAGGCAAGGTCCATCAGATTCCAAGGAAGGCTATTTTGTGTTCCGAAGAAGGATTCGGAAAAGCTCAGAGTCATTCTAGACTTATCACCACTTAACAAGTTCATAGGGAACAACAAATTCAGAATGCTGATGCTTAAACACATAGGGACCCTTTTTCCCAAACGGGCATACACAGTCTCCATAGACATGACTGATGCGTACTGGCATGTTCTAATCAACCGTAAAGTTTCCCCCTACCTAGGGTTCAAACTACAGAAAAGAAAGTACGTTTTCAGAGCCATGCCCTTCGGTCTAAGAATAACCCCAAAGGTATTCACTAAGCTTGCGAATGCAGTCATTCATCAACTACGCCTAAAGGGGATCCAGTTAGTAGTCTACCTGGACGACTGGCTGGTGTGGGTAGCATCCGAGGAAGAGTGCAGGTAAGCCTCTAAGCAAGTGATCCAGTTCATGGAACACTTAGGATTCAAGATCAACTTGGAAAAGTCTCGTCTATCTCCAGCTTAAAAGTTCCAGTGGCTGGGTGTCCACTGGGATTCACAGTCACACTGCCTTTCCATTCCATCAAAGAAGAGGAAAGAGATAGCGGAATTTGTCGAGAGACTTCTTCAATCCAACAGGATATCAAGAAGGCAACAGGAGAGAGTGTTGAGGTCCCTCCAGTTTGCCTCAGTGACAGATCCAATATTGAAAGCACAATTAAAAGATGCACCAGGAGCTTGGAGAAACTACGCATCAAACGCTCGAAGAGATCTACAAAGACCGATTCCAAATCATCTGCAATCACTATTCAAGCCATGGTCAGAAGCCAAGAACCTGAAGAGCAAGGCACCTCTGAAACCACCTCCACCGGCAGTCACCGTTCACACGGACGCCTCAAAAGAGGGGTGGGGAGGTCACTCTCATCATCGGAAAGTCCAGGGAACCTGGTCTCCCCTCTTCAAGACCTTCCACATCAATTTTCTGGAAACCATGGCGGTTCTTCTCTCTCTGAAGAAACTGGAACTTCGCTGCTCAATCCCCATCCGTCTGATTCTAGACAGCAAAGTTGTAATGAGATGCCTAAATAGACAAGGCTCGAGATTGTCTAACATAAATCAAGTGATACTGGCCATCCTCCGTCTAGCGAACAAGAAGATATGGCCCTTGTCAGCAGTCCACCTTCAAGGGTTCCGCAATGTGACAGTGGACACTCTATCCAGGGTCAACCCAATAGAGTCAGAATGATCCCTAGCCGCAAAATCATTCTCCTTCATATTACGCAAAGTCCCAGGACTGCAGATAGATCTCTTCGCAATGAGCGACAACAAGAAGCTACCCCGGTATGTAGCCCCGTACGAGGATCCTCTAGCGGAAGTGACAGATTCAATGTCCATCGATTGGAACAGGTGGTCCAAGATCTACCTGTTCCCTCCAATCAACCTCCTGCTGAAAGTCCTCGACAAACTGAGATCCTTTCGAGGGATAGCAGCAATAGTGGCCCACAAGTGGCCCAACAGTGTTTGGTTCCCTTTGATAACGGAACTACGCCTGAAGCTGATCCCGTTGCCAGACCCAGTTCTGACTCAGCAAGTGCAGAATTTGACTGTCTCAGCTTCATCAGAGAAAACCCAGAACCTTCATCTCATGATTTTCTCGCCCTAGTGGTCAAGAAACGATTCGGTATTTGTAGGGACAGTATTAACTTCTTAGAAGAATAGAAGTCAAAGTCAACAAGAAGGCAATATGAGTCTTCCTGGAAGAAATGGTTGGCCTTTGTCAAGGTGAAGAAACCTAAGGAGATTTCTACGGATTTCTGCTTGTCCTTCTTCATCCATCTTCATGAACAAGGTTTAGCAGCCTACACGATTACTACCTGTAAATCTGCCCTAGCCAGACCAATACCATATGCCTTCCAGGTAGACTTTTCTAATGAAATCTTCAACAAGATTCCAAAAGCCTGCGCTAAACTTCGGCTCGCAGCTCCTCCAAAGCCCATTTCATGGTCTTTGGATAAGGTTCTTCACTTAGCATCAACTCTGAACAATGAGGATTGCTCGCTGAAAGACTTGACTCAAAAGGTGATATTCATATTTGCTCTAGCCGCAGGAGCCAGAGTTAGCGAAATAGTGGCCCTCTCGACGGATGATGGCCACATTCAGTTCACACACTCCAGAGAACTGAGCCTCTTTCCCGACCCGACGTTTCCCGCCAAGAACGAACTGCCCACTAAGAGATGGGGTCCCTGGAGAATCTGCCCTCTGAAGGAAGAAGCATCCCTCTGCTCAGTGGAATGCCTAAAGGTCTATCTTCGTAGAACTTCAGACTATAACGGAGGTCAGCTTTTCAGGGGAGAGACTTTGAAACAGTTAAGGGCGAAAATCACCTATTTTATACACAGAGCGGATCCAGGCAGTACACCCGCAGGTCATGTCTCTGAATTTCTTTCAGACGATGTCGCTTGAAATCCTCCGTGCTTGAACTGGATGGAAGTCATCCAGAGTTTTCTTCAAACACTATGCAAAGCAATTACAGGAATTAAATTTCATATGGTGGTGGTTGCAGGCAGTGTTATAAAACCTGCCGCTTGATTACTGCGAAGAACAGTGCACTAATTGGGACTTTTAGTGAAGGGTGTACATGATAGACTCGTAAGACATATGATGTTGTGTATTGTGTTTAGTGATAACACTATAGACTGTTCTCTCTACACAGGTGACATTAAGCATAATAGACTGACACAAGTGCCAGGCATACTTATATGCACAGTGTTCCTAGTAACAACAGAATACATAGTGAAATTTTATATTTCCCTTAGAGTGGCTAATGTTTTCCTTTTCAGGTGAAACTTATTTTAATTCTGTTATTACTATTTATGCTTTTATGCAGAATTGTTCTGCAAAAGATGTAATTGAATAAAACCATGATTTCTATTTTTGTAATAAACAATAGAAGGAATCTTTGCGTCTCTTTCGCCTCAACCATTCTAGATTAAGAATAAAGTCAGAGCATCCTTGATTCTTTTAATATTTAAGAAAATATTGGGGAACTAAGGTTAAGACTGTTCCAAGCAAACAGGTAAGAACTGATTGTACTAAACTGTTTATTTTACTGAACTAAGGTTTCCTACACGTACATAAACCTGTCTGTCTCTTTTCAGCCAGACTTGGGAGGTATCAGTAACCTATACAGAGATATACCATCTAATTACAAACTATACTTTATGTATATGATGACACTAATATACAAACTGTTCGCTAGATTGTTCCTTGAACTCACAATCCTCGGGTTTTTTCCTAAGAGTCTACCCAGACTCTTCCCTGTAGTGGGCACGAAGAACTGACATAGTTTATGATCAGTTAATTGATGTATAACAGTAACATTAAGTGTCTCTAGGTCTAGAAGACCAAATAGGAAATATTTATCTCGAGATAACGGCACTATGGAAAATCCACAGATACATGATTGCTCTGGTAAACTGCCATCAGGACGACATGGCCTGTGCCCAAAAAAACGGATTTTGAAGCGAAGCGAAAAATCTATATTTGGGTGAGGTAGGCATGTCGTCCTGATGGACCCACCCTCTTTTTGACTAAAGGATAATGAATCTCTCCCTATGGTACTGTATCTGTAACACCTACAAAGCTACAAAGAACGGCTTGGTGGCGCCTAGTGGTGGCGATTCGGCGCACTAATTACAGTACAGTAGGAGTGTCAAGAGCGTTGTCTCTTTAACGACTCTCCTATATTCTTGCCACTTTTTCCCCCTCGAAGCGGAAACGCTATTAGGGGTGTAGATAGTTATGAGACGTGTCAAGAATACGTCATCTGATTACGCGATATCCAATTTTAAGGGATATTCGCTCCAGGAGGTAGAATTCTGGATACCTTTTGTAAATTCTCTGGGATATATATCACTGTAGTCAAATATAACCTAGGAAGCTACCAATGAAGGAAATTACATCAGGACGACATGGCTACCTCACCCAAAAATAGATTTTTCGCTTCGCTTCAAAATCCGTTTTCTTCATGGATAATAATCTGAGATATCTTTCTGAAGATCAAGATGAAAACAGTGGGTTAGTTTATGCTTTAAAGGAGGATACATCACCTTTAACTTTAATTCACAGGAGATTTCTTCATCTGAAGAAACAGAATAACAACTGTTAACGTGGTATGTAAATTAGTAATTATTTTCATATGGATCAATACCTTACGAAACATCTATAAAAACTTCGTATTGTTTCTGATATTATATAGTAAGAATATTTTGGGCAAAGGCCTAACTTATCCATCAAACGATCAGGTTTCACTTGGGGATTACGTGGCAAAGAAAATAAAGAAGAATAAAATGTAATACTTTTCGTTACATTAGCTATGTACTTAAAGCTGTTTTCTGACGACCAAAGGGCACTATTTTCTAATTAAAAACTATTTTCCTTTTCATAATTATATCAATAAATACATAATGTAATTCCACTCCTTATTCTATATTCATAAGAATTATTTTCAAGTAGTTTTCCAAGCCCAAACACCTCGCTTAAAGAATCTTGCAGAATTGCCATGTTCCTTTAAGTTATAGAGGAAAGAGAACAATCCGATTGTGCTCCAAGTATCGTCTTTAAGATAAACTTATTTCCCAAAATAGGTTTTGTTCGCGCTGTGCATCCAGGGAAATAGCGCTGTTTATAACATGATATTAAGGTTAATATTTTTCGGACGCCCATTTCATGATCCTTCCGTGTTTGGCTAGAACAAACAATTGTCTATTCTCCAGGTGTAGAATGGTGTTCACGACTCCAAGATACTGTAACTTTGTTTTGGTAAGAGTCTCTGTCTGCCTGTCTGTCTTTTTGTCTGTCTGTTTTACTTCAAAAAGAAAAATATATTAATGGTGTTCTCAGTTTACGAAATGATGAGTTAATGGCTAACAATACAGAAGGCCAAAATAAATTAAATTATTTAAATCATACAACTTGATATTAACTAGTTAAGAGCTAAACCTCATATTCACCAAACTTGGATCAATATTTCAAAATAAAAATCAAAACTTTCATGAATAAAAAAAAAATCCCACATATACTGCGATACACGAGTAAATGTTTTTATTCTCGCTTGAAAGAATATACACATATCCTATATAACATTGAATTTTTTACCTATATGAATTTCTTGACAAACAAAAGGTTGACACATCTTCAAATCGTTTGCTGAAAGACTTTCTAATTGAATAGCATATATATGGGGCATCTCCTCAAAAAGAAAATCTTTCACTGACGAGGGTCCCCAGCCGAAGAATAAATCAAAACGACCAAGAGTGCCCTCTTGGCCTAGAAATCTGCAACAGCTTCCCGTGGCCACGGTGCCCCAGACGGTGGCAAAACCAACCACCACCTTCCAACTGGTGCCACAAACGCTGGCGACCCAATCGCCGCTGTTCACCCCAGTGTTTGAAAGCCAATCGACGACTTTTAGGCCAAAGTCTCGAGGTTCCTTTCGAGGATCCTATAGATGCCCCTTCAGAGGTAGGGGTAACAAATGTGGACGTGCCTAAGGAGGCAAGTCCTCCAACCAACACTCTAAGTGAGATACTACCGGTAGGAGGGAGACTTCTCCTCTTCCGGGATCGTTGGACCTTCGATCCTTGGGCCCACAGCCTAATCAAGAATGGACTAGGGTGAAGTTGGAGCTCAACTCCACCAAACTTTCCTCAATTCTTCCAGCACTCAACCCCCATTCTGGAAGAATATGTTCAGGAACTCCTGAACAAAAGAGTTATACAGAAGGCAAGGTCCATCAGATTCCAAGGAAGGCTATTTTGTGTTCCGAAGAAGGATTCGGAAAAGCTCAGAGTCATTCTAGACTTATCACCACTTAACAAGTTCATACGGAATAACCAATTCAGAATGCTGACGCTTAAACATATAAGGACCCTTTTTCCCAAACGGGCATACACAGTCTCCATAGACATGACTGATGCGTTCTGGCATGTTCTAATCAACCGTAAAGTTTCCCCCTACCTAGGGTTCTAACTACAGAAAAGAAAGTACGTATTCAGAGCCATGCCCTTCGGTCTAAGAATAACCCCAAAGGTATTCACTAAGCTTGCGAATGCAGTCATTCATCAACTATGCCTAAAGGGGATCCAGTTAGTAGCCTACCTGGACGACTGGCTGGTGTTGGTAGCATCCGAGGAAGAGTGCAGGCAAGCCTCTAAGCAAGTGATCTAGTTCATGGAACACTTAAGATTCAAGACCAACTTGGAAAAGTCTCGTCTATCTCCAGCTTAAAAGTTCCAGTGGCTGGGTGTCCACTGGGATTCACAGTCACACTGCCTTTCCATTCCACCAAAGAAGAGGAAAGAGATAGCGGAATTTGTCGAGAGACTTCTTCAATCCAACAGGATATCAAGAAGGCAACAGGAGAGAGTGTTGAGGTCCCTCCAGTTTGCCTCAGTGACAGATCCAATATTGAAAGCACAATTAAAAGATGCACCAGGAGCTTAGAGAAGCTACGCATCAAACGCTTGAAGAGATCTACAAAGACCGATTCCAAATCATCTGCAATCACTATTCAAGCCATGGTCGGAAGCTAAGAACCTGAAGAGCAAGGCACCTCTGAAACCACCTCCACCGGCAGTCACCGTTCACACGGACGCCTCAAAAGAGGGGTGGGGAGGTCACTCTCATCATCGGAAAGTCCAGGGAACCTGGTCTCCCCTCTTCAAGACCTTCCACATCAATTTTCTGGAAACCATGGTAGTTCTTCTCTCTCTGAAGAAACTGGAACTTCGCTGCTCAATCCCCATCCGTCTGATTTTAGACAGCGAAGTTGTAATGAGATGCCTAAATCGACAAGGCTCGAGATTGTCTCACATAAATCAAGTGATACTGGCCATCATCCGTCTAGCGAACAAGAAGAGATAGCCCTTGTCAGCAGTCCACCTTCAAGGGTTCCGCAATGTGACAGCGGACGCTCTATCCAGGGTCAACCCGATAGAGTCAGAATGATCCCTAGCCGCAAAATCATTCTCCTTCATATTACGCAAGGTCCCAGGACTGCAGATAGATCTCTTCGCAATGAGCGACAACAAGAAGCTACCCCGGTATGTAGCCCCGTACGAGGATCCTCTAGCGGAAGTGACAGATTCAATGTCCATCGATTGGAACAGGTGGTCCAAGATCTACCTGTTCCCTCCAATCAACCTCCTGCTGAAAGTCCTCGACAAACTGAGATCCTTTCGAGGGATAGCAGCAATAGTGGCCCCCAAGTGGCCCAACAGTGTTTGGTTCCCTTTGATAACGAAACTACGCCTGAAGCTGATCCCGTTGCCAGACCCAGTTCTGACTCAGCAAGGGCAGAATTTGACTCTCTCAGCTTCATCAGAGAAAACCCAGAACCTTCATCTCATGATTTTCTCGCCCTAGTGGTCAAGAAACGATTCGGGATTTGTAGGGACAGTATTAACTTCTTAGAAGAATAGAAGTCAAAGTCAACAAGAAGGCAATATGAGTCTTCTTGGAAGAAATGGTTGGCCTTTGTCAAGGTGAAGAAACCTAAGAAGATTTCTACGGATTTCTGCTTGTCCTTCTTCATCCATCTTCATGAACAAGGTTTAGCAGCCTACACGATTACTACCTGTAAATCTGCCCTAGCCAGACCAATACCATATGCCTTCCAGGTAGACTTTTCTAATGAAATATTCAACAAGATTCCAAAAGCCTGCGCTAAACTTCGGCTCGCAGCTCCTCCAAAGCCCATTTCATGGTCTTTGGATAAGGTTCTTCACTTAGCATCAACTCTGAATAATGAGGATTGCTCGCTGAAAGACTTGACTCAAAAGGTGATATTCATATTTGCACTAGCCGCAGGAGCCAGAGTTAGCGAAATAGTGGCCCTCTCGAGGGATGATGGCCACATTCAGTTCACAGACTCCAGAGAACTGAACCTCTTTCCAGACCCGACGTTTCCCGCCAAGAATGAGCTGCCCACTAAGAGATGGGGTCCCTGGAGAATCTGCCCTATGAAGGAAGAAGCATCCCTCCGCTCAGTGGAATGCCTAAAGGTCTATCTTCGTAGAACTTCAGACTATAAGGGAGGTCAGCTTTTCAGGGGAGAGACTTTGAAACAGTTAAGGGCGAAAATCACCTATTTTATACACAGAGCGGATCCAGACAGTACACCCGCAGGTCATGTCTCTGAATTTCTTTTAGACGATGTCGCTTGAAATCCTCCGTGCTTGAACTGGATGGAAGTCATCCAGAGTTTTCTTCAAACACTATGCAAAGCAATTACAGGAAATAAAATTTCATGTGGTGGTGGTTGCAGGTAGTGTTATAAAACCTGCCGCTTGATTACTGCGAAGAACAGTGCACTAATTGGGACTTTTAGTGAAGGGTGTACATGATAGACTCGTAAGACATATGATGTTGTGTACTGTGTTTAGTGATAACACTATAGACTGTTCTCTCTACACAGGTGACATTAAGCATAATAGACTGACACAAGTGCCAGGCATACTTATATGCACAGTGTTCCTAGTAACAACAGAATACATAGTGAAATTTTATATTTCCCTTAGAGTGGCTAATGTTTTCCTTTTCAGGTGAAACTTATTTTAATTCTGTTATTACTATTTATGCTTTTATGCAGAATTGTTCTGCATAAGATGTAATTGAATAAAACCATGATTTCTATTTTTGTAATAAACAATAGAAGGAATCTTTGCGTCTCATTCGCCTCAAACATTCTAGATTAAGAATAAAGTCAGAGCATCCTTGATTCTTTTAATATTTAAGAAAATATTGGGGAACTAAGGTTAAGACTGTTCCAAGCAAACAGGTAAGAACTGATTTTACTAAACTGTTTATTTTACTTAACTAAGGTTTCCTACACGTACATAAACCTGTCTGTCACTTTTCAGCCAGACTTGGGAGGTATCAGTAACCTATACAGAGATATACCATCTAATTACAAACTATACTTTATGTATATGATGACACTAATATACAAACTGTTCGCTAGATTGTTCCTTGAACTCACAATCCTCGGGTTTTTTCCTAAGAGTCTACCCAGACTCTTCCCTGTAGTGGGCACGAAGAACTGACATAGTTTATGATCAGTTAATTGATGTATAACAGTAACATTAAGTGTCTCTAGGTCTAGAAGACCAAATAGGAAATATTTATCTCGAGATAACGGCACTATGGAAAATCCACAGATACATGATTGCTCTGGTAAACTGCCATCAGGACGACATGGCCTGTGCCCAAAAAAACGGATTTTGAAGCGAAGCGAAAAATCTATATTTGGGTGAGGTAGGCATGTCGTCCTGATGGACCCACCCTCTTTTTGACTAAAGGATAATGAATCTCTCCCTATGGTACTGTATCTGTAACACCTACAAAGCTACAAAGAACGGCTTGGTGGCGCCTAGTGGTGGCGATTCGGCGCACTAATTACAGTACAGTAGGAGTGTCAAGAGCGTTGTCTCTTTAACGACTCTCCTATATTCTTGCCACTTTTTCCCCCTCGAAGCGGAAACGCTATTAGGGGTGTAGATAGTTATGAGACGTGTCAAGAATACGTCATCTGATTACGCGATATCCAATTTTAAGGGATATTCGCTCCAGGAGGTAGAATTCTGGATACCTTTTGTAAATTCTCTGGGATATATATCACTGTAGTCAAATATAACCTAGGAAGCTACCAATGAAGGAAATTACATCAGGACGACATGGCTACCTCACCCAAAAATAGATTTTTCGCTTCGCTTCAAAATCCGTTTTCTTCATGGATAATAATCTGAGATATCTTTCTGAAGATCAAGATGAAAACAGTGGGTTAGTTTATGCTTTAAAGGAGGATACATCACCTTTAACTTTAATTCACAGGAGATTTCTTCATCTGAAGAAACAGAATAACAACTGTTAACGTGGTATGTAAATTAGTAATTATTTTCATATGGATCAATACCTTACGAAACATCTATAAAAACTTCGTATTGTTTCTGATATTATATAGTAAGAATATTTTGGGCAAAGGCCTAACTTATCCATCAAACGATCAGGTTTCACTTGGGGATTACGTGGCAAAGAAAATAAAGAAGAATAAAATGTAATACTTTTCGTTACATTAGCTATGTACTTAAAGCTGTTTTCTGACGACCAAAGGGCACTATTTTCTAATTAAAAACTATTTTCCTTTTCATAATTATATCAATAAATACATAATGTAATTCCACTCCTTATTCTATATTCATAAGAATTATTTTCAAGTAGTTTTCCAAGCCCAAACACCTCGCTTAAAGAATCTTGCAGAATTGCCATGTTCCTTTAAGTTATAGAGGAAAGAGAACAATCCGATTGTGCTCCAAGTATCGTCTTTAAGATAAACTTATTTCCCAAAATAGGTTTTGTTCGCGCTGTGCATCCAGGGAAATAGCGCTGTTTATAACATGATATTAAGGTTAATATTTTTCGGACGCCCATTTCATGATCCTTCCGTGTTTGGCTAGAACAAACAATTGTCTATTCTCCAGGTGTAGAATGGTGTTCACGACTCCAAGATACTGTAACTTTGTTTTGGTAAGAGTCTCTGTCTGCCTGTCTGTCTTTTTGTCTGTCTGTTTTACTTCAAAAAGAAAAATATATTAATGGTGTTCTCAGTTTACGAAATGATGAGTTAATGGCTAACAATACAGAAGGCCAAAATAAATTAAATTATTTAAATCATACAACTTGATATTAACTAGTTAAGAGCTAAACCTCATATTCACCAAACTTGGATCAATATTTCAAAATAAAAATCAAAACTTTCATGAATAAAAAAAAAATCCCACATATACTGCGATACACGAGTAAATGTTTTTATTCTCGCTTGAAAGAATATACACATATCCTATATAACATTGAATTTTTTACCTACATGAATTTCTTGACAAACAAAAGGTTGACACATCTTCAAATCGTTTGCTGAAAGACTTTCTAATTGAATAGCATATATATGGGGCATCTCCTCAAAAAGAAAATCTTTCACTGACGAGGGTCCCCAGCCGAAGAATAAATCAAAACGACCAAGAGTGCCCTCTTGGCCTAGAAATCTGCAACAGCTTCCCGTGGCCACGGTGCCCCAGACGGTGGCAAAACCAACCACCACCTTCCAACTGGTGCCACAAACGCTGGCGACCCAATCGCCGCTGTTCACCCCAGTGTTTGAAAGCCAATCGACGACTTTTAGGCCAAAGTCTCGAGGTTCCTTTCGAGGATCCTATAGATGCCCCTTCAGAGGTAGGGGTAACAAATGTGGACGTGCCTAAGGAGGCAAGTCCTCCAACCAACACTCTAAGTGAGATACTACCGGTAGGAGGGAGACTTCTCCTCTTCCGGGATCGTTGGACCTTCGATCCTTGGGCCCACAGCCTAATCAAGAATGGACTAGGGTGAAGTTGGAGCTCAACTCCACCAAACTTTCCTCAATTCTTCCAGCACTCAACCCCCATTCTGGAAGAATATGTTCAGGAACTCCTGAACAAAAGAGTTATACAGAAGGCAAGGTCCATCAGATTCCAAGGAAGGCTATTTTGTGTTCCGAAGAAGGATTCGGAAAAGCTCAGAGTCATTCTAGACTTATCACCACTTAACAAGTTCATACGGAATAACAAATTCAGAATGCTGACGCTTAAACATATAAGGACCCTTTTTCCCAAACGGGCATACACAGTCTCCATAGACATGACTGATGCGTTCTGGCATGTTCTAATCAACCGTAAAGTTTCCCCCTACCTAGGGTTCTAACTACAGAAAAGAAAGTACGTATTCAGAGCCATGCCCTTCGGTCTAAGAATAACCCCAAAGGTATTCACTAAGCTTGCGAATGCAGTCATTCATCAACTACGCCTAAAGGGGATCCAGTTAGTAGCCTACCTGGACGACTGGCTGGTGTTGGTAGCATCCGAGGAAGAGTGCAGGCAAGCCTCTAAGCAAGTGATCTAGTTCATGGAACACTTAAGATTCAAGATCAACTTGGAAAAGTCTCGTCTATCTCCAGCTTAAAAGTTCCAGTGGCTGGGTGTCCACTGGGATTCACAGTCACACTGCCTTTCCATTCCATCAAAGAAGAGGAAAGAGATAGCGGAATTTGTCGAGAGACTTCTTCAATCCAACAGGATATCAAGAAGGCAACAGGAGAGAGTGTTGAGGTCCCTCCAGTTTGCCTCAGTGACAGATCCAATATTGAAAGCACAATTAAAAGATGCACCAGGAGCTTAGAGAAACTACGCATCAAACGCTTGAAGAGATCTACAAAGACCGATTCCAAATCATCTGCAATCACTATTCAAGCCATGGTCGGAAGCAAGAACCTGAAGAGCAAGGCACCTCTGAAACCACCTCCACCGGCAGTCACCGTTCACACGGACGCCTCAAAAGAGGGGTGGGGAGGTCACTCTCATCATCGGAAAGTCCAGGGAACCTGGTCTCCCCTCTTCAAGACCTTCCACATCAATTTTCTGGAAACCATGGTAGTTCTTCTCTCTCTGAAGAAACTGGAACTTCGCTGCTCAATCCCCATCCGTCTGATTTCTAGACAGCAAAGTTGTAATGAGATGCCTAAATAGACAAGGCTCGAGATTGTCTCACATAAATCAAGTGATACTGGCCATCCTCCGTCTAGCGAACAAGAAGATATGGCCCTTGTCAGCAGTCCACCTTCAAGGGTTCCGCAATGTGACAGTGGACACTCTATCCAGGGTCAACCCAATAGAGTCAGAATGATCCCTAGCCGCAAAATCATTCTCCTTCATATTACGCAAGTCCCAGGACTGCAGATAGATCTCTTCGCAATGAGCGACAACAAGAAGCTACCCCGGTATGTAGCCCCGTACGAGGATCCTCTAGCGGAAGTGACAGATTCAATGTCCATCGATTGGAACAGGTGGTCCAAGATCTACCTGTTCCCTCCAATCAACCTCCTGCTGAAAGTCCTCGACAAACTGAGATCCTTTCGAGGGATAGCAGCAATAGTGGCCCCAAGTGGCCCAACAGTGTTTGGTTCCCTTTGATAACGGAACTACGCCTGAAGCTGATCCCGTTGCCAGACCCAGTTCTGACTCAGCAAGGGCAGAATTTGACTCTCTCAGCTTCATCAGAGAAAACCCAGAACCTTCATCTCATGATTTTCTCGCCCTAGTGGTCAAGAAACGATTCGGGATTTGTAGGGACAGTATTAACTTCTTAGAAGAATAGAAGTCAAAGTCAACAAGAAGGCAATATGAGTCTTCCTGGAAGAAATGGTTGG
Organism: Palaemon carinicauda; assembly: GCF_036898095.1. Classification (NCBI taxonomy): domain Eukaryota; kingdom Metazoa; phylum Arthropoda; class Malacostraca; order Decapoda; family Palaemonidae; genus Palaemon; species Palaemon carinicauda. Next base: position 71,376,412 of record NC_090736.1, read on the forward strand.
CCTTTGTCAAGGTGAAGAAACCTAAGGAGATTTCTACGGATTTCTGCTTGTCCTTCTTCATCCATCTTCATGAACAAGGTTTAGCAGCCTACACGATTACTACCTGTAAATCTGCCCTAGCCAGACCAATACCATATGCCTTCCAGGTAGACTTTTCTAATGAAATCTTCAACAAGATTCCAAAAGCCTGCGCTAAACTTCGGCTCGCAGCTCCTCCAAAGCCCATTTCATGGTCTTTGGATAAGGTTCTTCACTTAGCATCAACTCTGAATAATGAGGATTGCTCGCTGAAAGACTTGACTCAAAAGGTGATATTCATATTTGCACTAGCCGCAGGAGCCAGAGTTAGCGAAATAGTGGCCCTCTCGACGGATGATGGCCACATTCAGTTCACAGACTCCAGAGAACTGAACCTCTTTCCAGACCCGACGTTTCCCGCCAAGAACGAGCTGCCCACTAAGAGATGGGGTCCCTGGAGAATCTGCCCTCTGAAGGAAGAAGCATCCCTCTGCTCAGTGGAATGCCTAAAGGTCTATCTTCGTAGAACTTCAGACTATAACGGAGGTCAGCTTTTCAGGGGAGAGACTTTGAAACAGTTAAGGGCGAAAATCACCTATTTTATACACAGAGCGGATCCAGACAGTACACCCGCAGGTCATGTCTCTGAATTTCTTTAGACGATGTCGCTTGAAATCCTCCGTGCTTGAACTGGATGGAAGTCATCCAGAGTTTTCTTCAAACACTATGCAAAGCAATTACAGGAAATAAAATTTCATGTGGTGGTGGTTGCAGGTAGTGTTATAAAACCTGCCGCTTGATTACTGCGAAGAACAGTGCACTAATTGGGACTTTTAGTGAAGGGTGTACATGATAGACTCGTAAGACATATGATGTTGTGTATTGTGTTTAGTGATAACACTATAGACTGTTCTCTCTACACAGGTGACATTAAGCATAATAGACTGACACAAGTGCCAGGCATACTTATATGCACAGTGTTCCTAGTAACAACAGAATACATAGTGAAATTTTATATTTCCCTTAGAGTGGCTAATGTTTTCCTTTTCAGGTGAAACTTATTTTAATTCTGTTATTACTATTTATGCTTTTATGCAGAATTGTTCTGCATAAGATGTAATTGAATAAAACCATGATTTCTATTTTTGTAATAAACAATAGAAGGAATCTTTGCGTCTCTTTCGCCTCAAACATTCTAGATTAAGAATAAAGTCAGAGCATCCTTGATTCTTTTAATATTTAAGAAAATATTGGGGAACTAAGGTTAAGACTGTTCCAAGCAAACAGGTAAGAACTGATTGTACTAAACTGTTTATTTTACTGAACTAAGGTTTCCTACACGTACATAAACCTGTCTGTCTCTTTTCAGCCAGACTTGGGAGGTATCAGTAACCTATACAGAGATATACCATCTAATTACAAACTATACTTTATGTATATGATGACACTAATATACAAACTGTTCGCTAGATTGTTCCTTGAACTCACAATCCTCGGGTTTTTTCCTAAGAGTCTACCCAGACTCTTCCCTGTAGTGGGCACGAAGAACTGACATAGTTTATGATCAGTTAATTGATGTATAACAGTAACATTAAGTGTCTCTAGGTCTAGAAGACCAAATAGGAAATATTTATCTCGAGATAACGGCACTATGGAAAATCCACAGATACATGATTGCTCTGGTAAACTGCCATCAGGACGACATGGCCTGTGCCCAAAAAAACGGATTTTGAAGCGAAGCGAAAAATCTATATTTGGGTGAGGTAGGCATGTCGTCCTGATGGACCCACCCTCTTTTTGACTAAAGGATAATGAATCTCTCCCTATGGTACTGTATCTGTAACACCTACAAAGCTACAAAGAACGGCTTGGTGGCGCCTAGTGGTGGCGATTCGGCGCACTAATTACAGTACAGTAGGAGTGTCAAGAGCGTTGTCTCTTTAACGACTCTCCTATATTCTTGCCACTTTTTCCCCCTCGAAGCGGAAACGCTATTAGGGGTGTAGATAGCTATGAGACGTGTCAAGAATACGTCATCTGATTACGCGATATCCAATTTTAAGGGATATTCGCTCCAGGAGGTAGAATTCTGGATACCTTTTGTAAATTCTCTGGGATATATATCACTGTAGTCAAATATAACCTAGGAAGCTACCAATGAAGGAAATTACATCAGGACGACATGGCTACCTCACCCAAAAATAGATTTTTCGCTTCGCTTCAAAATCCGTTTTCTTCATGGATAATAATCTGAGATATCTTTCTGAAGATCAAGATGAAAACAGTGGGTTAGTTTATGCTTTAAAGGAGGATACATCACCTTTAACTTTAATTCACAGGAGATTTCTTCATCTGAAGAAACAGAATAACAACTGTTAACGTGGTATGTAAATTAGTAATTATTTTCATATGGATCAATACCTTACGAAACATCTATAAAAACTTCGTATTGTTTCTGATATTATATAGTAAGAATATTTTGGGCAAAGGCCTAACTTATCCATCAAACGATCAGGTTTCACTTGGGGATTACGTGGCAAAGAAAATAAAGAAGAATAAAATGTAATACTTTTCGTTACATTAGCTATGTACTTAAAGCTGTTTTCTGACGACCAAAGGGCACTATTTTCTAATTAAAAACTATTTTCCTTTTCATAATTATATCAATAAATACATAATGTAATTCCACTCCTTATTCTATATTCATAAGAATTATTTTCAAGTAGTTTTCCAAGCCCAAACACCTCGCTTAAAGAATCTTGCAGAATTGCCATGTTCCTTTAAGTTATAGAGGAAAGAGAACAATCCGATTGTGCTCCAAGTATCGTCTTTAAGATAAACTTATTTCCCAAAATAGGTTTTGTTCGCGCTGTGCATCCAGGGAAATAGCGCTGTTTATAACATGATATTAAGGTTAATATTTTTCGGACGCCCATTTCATGATCCTTCCGTGTTTGGCTAGAACAAACAATTGTCTATTCTCCAGGTGTAGAATGGTGTTCACGACTCCAAGATACTGTAACTTTGTTTTGGTAAGAGTCTCTGTCTGCCTGTCTGTCTTTTTGTCTGTCTGTTTTACTTCAAAAAGAAAAATATATTAATGGTGTTCTCAGTTTACGAAATGATGAGTTAATGGCTAACAATACAGAAGGCCAAAATAAATTAAATTATTTAAATCATACAACTTGATATTAACTAGTTAAGAGCTAAACCTCATATTCACCAAACTTGGATCAATATTTCAAAATAAAAATCAAAACTTTCATGAATAAAAAAAAAATCCCACATATACTGCGATACACGAGTAAATGTTTTTATTCTCGCTTGAAAGAATATACACATATCCTATATAACATTGAATTTTTTACCTACATGAATTTCTTGACAAACAAAAGGTTGACACATCTTCAAATCGTTTGCTGAAAGACTTTCTAATTGAATAGCATATATATGGGGCATCTCCTCAAAAAGAAAATCTTTCACTGACGAGGGTCCCCAGCCGAAGAATAAATCAAAACGACCAAGAGTGCCCTCTTGGCCTAGAAATCTGCAACAGCTTCCCGTGGCCACGGTGCCCCAGACGGTGGCAAAACCAACCACCACCTTCCAACTGGTGCCACAAACGCTGGCGACCCAATCGCCGCTGTTCACCCCAGTGTTTGAAAGCCAATCGACGACTTTTAGGCCAAAGTCTCGAGGTTCCTTTCGAGGATCCTATAGATGCCCCTTCAGAGGTAGGGGTAACAAATGTGGACGTGCCTAAGGAGGCAAGTCCTCCAACCAACACTCTAAGTGAGATACTACCGGTAGGAGGGAGACTTCTCCTCTTCCGGGATCGTTGGACCTTCGATCCTTGGGCCCACAGCCTAATCAAGAATGGACTAGGGTGAAGTTGGAGCTCAACTCCACCAAACTTTCCTCAATTCTTCCAGCACTCAACCCCCATTCTGGAAGAATATGTTCAGGAACTCCTGAACAAAAGAGTTATACAGAAGGCAAGGTCCATCAGATTCCAAGGAAGGCTATTTTGTGTTCCGAAGAAGGATTCGGAAAAGCTCAGAGTCATTCTAGACTTATCACCACTTAACAAGTTCATACGGAATAACAAATTCAGAATGCTGACGCTTAAACATATAAGGACCCTTTTTCCCAAACGGGCATACACAGTCTCCATAGACATGACTGATGCGTTCTGGCATGTTCTAATCAACCGTAAAGTTTCCCCCTACCTAGGGTTCTAACTACAGAAAAGAAAGTACGTATTCAGAGCCATGCCCTTCGGTCTAAGAATAACCCCAAAGGTATTCACTAAGCTTGCGAATGCAGTCATTCATCAACTACGCCTAAAGGGGATCCAGTTAGTAGCCTACCTGGACGACTGGCTGGTGTTGGTAGCATCCGAGGAAGAGTGCAGGCAAGCCTCTAAGCAAGTGATCTAGTTCATGGAACACTTAAGATTCAAGATCAACTTGGAAAAGTCTCGTCTATCTCCAGCTTAAAAGTTCCAGTGGCTGGGTGTCCACTGGGATTCACAGTCACACTGCCTTTCCATTCCATCAAAGAAGAGGAAAGAGATAGCGGAATTTGTCGAGAGACTTCTTCAATCCAACAGGATATCAAGAAGGCAACAGGAGAGAGTGTTGAGGTCCCTCCAGTTTGCCTCAGTGACAGATCCAATATTGAAAGCACAATTAAAAGATGCACCAGGAGCTTAGAGAAACTACGCATCAAACGCTTGAAGAGATCTACAAAGACCGATTCCAAATCATCTGCAATCACTATTCAAGCCATGGTCGGAAGCTAAGAACCTGAAGAGCAAGGCACCTCTGAAACCACCTCCACCGGCAGTCACCGTTCACACGGACGCCTCAAAAGAGGGGTGGGGAGGTCACTCTCATCATCGGAAAGTCCAGGGAACCTGGTCTCCCCTCTTCAAGACCTTCCACATCAATTTTCTGGAAACCATGGTAGTTCTTCTCTCTCTGAAGAAACTGGAACTTCGCTGCTCAATCCCCATCCGTCTGATTTTAGACAGCGAAGTTGTAATGAGATGCCTAAATCGACAAGGCTCGAGATTGTCTCACATAAATCAAGTGATACTGGCCATCATCCGTCTAGCGAACAAGAAGAGATAGCCCTTGTCAGCAGTCCACCTTCAAGGGTTCCGCAATGTGACAGCGGACGCTCTATCCAGGGTCAACCCGATAGAGTCAGAATGATCCCTAGCCGCAAAATCATTCTCCTTCATATTACGCAAGGTCCCAGGACTGCAGATAGATTTCTTCGCAATGAGCGACAACAAGAAGCTACCCCGGTATGTAGCCCCGTACGAGGATCCTCTAGCGGAAGTGACAGATTCAATGTCCATCGATTGGAACAGGTGGTCCAAGATCTACCTGTTCCCTCCAATCAACCTCCTGCTGAAAGTCCTCGACAAACTGAGATCCTTTCGAGGGATAGCAGCAATAGTGGTCCCCAAGTGGCCCAACAGTGTTTGGTTCCCTTTGATAACAAAACTACGCCTGAAGCTGATCCCGTTGCCAGACCCAGTTCTGACTCAGCAAGGGCAGAATTTGACTCTCTCAGCTTCATCAGAGAAAACCCAGAACCTTCATCTCATGATTTTCTCGCCCTAGTGGTCAAGAAACGATTCGGGATTTGTAGGGACAGTATTAACTTCTTAGAAGAATAGAAGTCAAAGTCAACAAGAAGGCAATATGAGTCTTCTTGGAAGAAATGGTTGGCCTTTGTCAAGGTGAAGAAACCTAAGAAGATTTCTACGGATTTCTGCTTGTCCTTCTTCATCCATCTTCATGAACAAGGTTTAGCAGCCTACACGATTACTACCTGTAAATCTGCCCTAGCCAGACCAATACCATATGCCTTCCAGGTAGACTTTTCTAATGAAATATTCAACAAGATTCCAAAAGCCTGCGCTAAACTTCGGCTCGCAGCTCCTCCAAAGCCCATTTCATGGTCTTTGGATAAGGTTCTTCACTTAGCATCAACTCTGAATAATGAGGATTGCTCGCTGAAAGACTTGACTCAAAAGGTGATATTCATATTTGCACTAGCCGCAGGAGCCAGAGTTAGCGAAATAGTGGCCCTCTCGAGGGATGATGGCCACATTCAGTTCACAGACTCCAGAGAACTGAACCTCTTTCCAGACCCGACGTTTCCCGCCAAGAACGAGCTGCCCACTAAGAGATGGGGTCCCTGGAGAATCTGCCCTCTGAAGGAAGAAGCATCCCTCCGCTCAGTGGAATGCCTAAAGGTCTATCTTCGTAGAACTTCAGACTATAAGGGAGGTCAGCTTTTCAGGGGAGACTCTTTGAAACAGTTAAGGGCGAAAATCACCTATTTTATACACAGAGCGGATCCAGACAGTACAACCGCAGGTCATGTCTCTGAATTTCTTTTAGACGATGTCGCTTGAAATCCTCCGCGCTTGAACTGGATGGAAGTCATCCAGAGTTTTCTTCAAACACTATGCAAAGCAATTACAGGAAATAAAATTTCATGTGGTGGTGGTTGCAGGTAGTGTTATAAAACCTGCCGCTTGATTACTGCGAAGAACAGTGCACTAATTGGGACTTTTAGTGAAGGGTGTACATGATAGACTCGTAAGACATATGATGTTGTGTATTGTGTTTAGTGATAACACTATAGACTGTTCTCTCTACACAGGTGACATTAAGCATAATAGACTGACACAAGTGCCAGGCATACTTATATGCACAGTGTTCCTAGTAACAACAGAATACATAGTGAAATTTTATATTTCCCTTAGAGTGGCTAATGTTTTCCTTTTCAGGTGAAACTTATTTTAATTCTGTTATTACTATTTATGCTTTTATGCAGAATTGTTCTGCATAAGATGTAATTGAATAAAACCATGATTTCTATTTTTGTAATAAACAATAGAAGGGCTCTTTGCGTCTCTTTCGCCTCAAACATTCTAGATTAAGAATAAAGTCAGAGCATCCTTGATTCTTTTAATATTTAAGAAAATATTGGGGAACTAAGGTTAAGACTGTTCCAAGCAAACAGGTAAGAAACTGATTGTACTTAACTGTTTATTTTACTGAACTAAGGTTTCCTACACTTACATAAACCTGTCTGTCTCTTTTCAGCCAGACTTGGGAGGTATCAGTAACCTATACAGAGATATACCATCTAATTACAAACTATACTTTATGTATATGATGACACTAATATACAAACTGTTCGCTAGATTGTTCCTTGAACTCACAATCCTCGGGTTTTTTCCTAAGAGTCTACCCAGACTCTTCCCTGTAGTGGGCACGAAGAACTGACATAGTTTATGATCAGTTAATTGATGTATAACAGTAACATTAAGTGTCTCTAGGTCTAAAAGACCAAATAGGAAATATTTATCTCGAGATAACGGCACTATGGAAAATCCACAGATACATGATTGCTCTGGTAAACTGCCATCAGGACGACATGGTATGTGCCCATAAAACGGATTTTGAAGCGAAGCGAAAAATCTATATTTGGGTGAGGTAGGCATGTCGTCCTGATGGACCCACCCTCTTTTTGACTAAAGGATAATGAATCTCTCCCTATGGTACTGTATCTGTAACACCTACAAAGCTACAAAGAACGGCTTGGTGGCGCCTAGTGGTGGCGATTCGGCGCACTAATTACAGTACAGTAGGAGTGTCAAGAGCGTTGTCTCTTTAACGACACTCCTATATTCTTGCCACTTTTTCCCCCTCGAAGCGGAAACGCTATTAGGGGTGTAGATAGCTATGAGACGTGTCAAGAATACGTCATCTGATTACACGATATCCAATTTTAAGGGATATTCGCTCCAGGAGGTAGAATTCTGGATACCTTTTGTAAATTCTCTGGGATATATATCACTGTAGTCAAATATAACCTAGGAAGCTACCAATGAAGGAAATTACATCAGGACGACATGGCTACCTCACCCAAAAATAGATTTTTCGCTTCGCTTCAAAATCTGTTTTCTTCATGGATAATAATCTGAGATATCTTTCTGAAGATCGAGATGAAAACAGTGGGTTAGTTTATGCTTTAAAGGAGGATACATCACCTTTAACTTTAATTCACAGGAGATTTCTTCATCTGAAGAAACAGAATAACAACTGTTAACGTGGTATGTAAATTAGTAATTATTTTCATATGGATCAATACCTTACGAAACATCTATAAAAACTTCGTATTGTTTCTGATATTATATAGTAAGAATATCTTGGGCAAAGGCCTAACTTATCCATCAAACGATCAGGTTTCACTTGGGGATTACGTGGCAAAGAAAATAAAGAAGAATAAAATGTAATACTTTTCGTTACATTAGCTATGTACTTAAAGCTGTTTTCTGACGACCAAAGGGCACTATTTTCTAATTAAAAACTATTTTCCTTTTCATAATTATATCAATAAATACATAATGTAATTCCACTCCTTATTATATATTCATAAGAATTATTTTCAAGCAGTTTTCCAAGCCCAAACACCTCGCTTAAATAATCTTGCAGAATTGCCATGTTCCTTTAAGTTATAGAGGAAAGCGAACAATCCGATTGTGCTCCAAGTATCGTCTTTAAGACAAACCTATTTCCCAAAATAGGTTTTGTTCGCTCTGTGCATCCAGGGAAATAACGCTGTTTATAACATGATATTAAGGTTAATATTTTTCGGACGCCCATTTCATGGTCCTTCCGTGTTTGGCTAGAACAAACAATTGTCTATTCTCCAGGCGTAGAATGGTGTTCACGACTCCAAGATACTGTAACTTTGTTTTGGTAAGAGTCTCTGTCTGCCTGTCTGTCTTTTTGTCTGTCTGTTTTACTTCAAAAAGAAAAATATATTAATGGTGTTCTCAGTTTACGAAATGATGAGTTAATGGCTAACAATACAGAAGGCCAAAATAAATTAAATTGTTTAAATCATACATCTTGATATTAACTATTTAAGAGCTAAACCTCATATTCACCAAACTTGGATCAATATTTCAAAATAAAAATCAAAACTTTCATGAATAAAAAAAAAAATCCCACATATACTGCGATACACGAGTAAATGTTTTTATTCTCGCTTGAAAGAATATACACATATCCTATATAACATTGAATATTTTACCCACATGAATTTCTTGACAAACAAAAGGTTGACACATCTTCAAATAGTTTGCTGAAAGACTTTCTAATTGAATAACAAATATATGGTAAATACACTGACTGAAAAAACAAAACTAGTGAATATAAGGGTAAAACTATAAGCGGTAAAGCTATGTTAATATAACAACAGAAAGTAGGTCGCAGAGAACTATCAGCGCCCTCTTTATCATACAAGGAAAACGTTTGAATATACAATAAGAGGAACAGTATTTCAGCTCTGTAAGTAATTAGAGAAACATGCATTTGAGCAAAAAGTTTTACAGGAACCATCTGGATAATAATTTGCATTGCCCAAAGAATACAACGAAGAGTTTATAGTAACCACTTATAGGAGATTAAAGTTCCAATAAAGGGTTGGTATCCAAACAGGTTAATATCACTTGAAAATAGAGATGAACGATTTGTTATCCTTGAGGCTGACTAGGATGAAGCCTGGGGACCCAGCAAGACCTGTTTTTTTTCTTCTTTTTTTTCTTTTTTTTAGTGTTAAATGATGAAACTGTGGATTATTCACTTCATTTGTAATATCATTGTAATAAATTGTACGAAAGGAAGAATGTGAAAGGAGGGAGAAGCGTTATTATTACTATAATTATCAACTGCTAAGCTACAACCCTAGTTGGAAAAG